>NC_056732.1:570245077-570535077 GCF_019279795.1 Protopterus annectens
GTAGTGATGAACTAATCTCTGCTATTTCTGCATCCAGCCCCAAGTTATCCATGTACTGGCTGACTGTTTACCGTGAGTGCAAAGCTTTTACTAGCCCTCTTCAGAATCAGCATATTTTCTTGCTCTTGAATTTGTCACAACCCTCAAGTTAATATACC
This sequence comes from Protopterus annectens, assembly GCF_019279795.1. Classification (NCBI taxonomy): domain Eukaryota; kingdom Metazoa; phylum Chordata; order Ceratodontiformes; family Protopteridae; genus Protopterus; species Protopterus annectens. The sequence continues at coordinate 570,245,236 of NC_056732.1, forward strand.
ACATTATGGATAATTATATGTACTGATTCTTGACAGTAGTGAGCAGAGGTCAAAGCCTTTTTTATTGATTGCTGGCCATATTTGAGTAGTGATTATTAACAGTGATCCTTATATCCTTGTAATGCAGCAGGGTCAGCTACCAGAGATACTTTAAAGAGTTTCTGTTTTTGCCTTAAGAATAGAAACCAGACATCTGTAGGTGAGAGTTTTCAAAAGCAGGTAATACCTTCAGAGCTAGAATGCTAAGGACATTTTTGATTGGTCTCTACCTGATGTTTTGTATGTGTCATCTTGCAGAACCATACTTGGAGTAAATGACCCACGTCCTGGCTTTCATTGTATTCAGCCACATCAGAGATTCTTCAACTGTAACACTAGCTCCTATTTTTCACAACAACCAGTTTCTTAGGAGAATTTGTGGTTGCCATATCAGGAATTCATTCTTGAGCTTCATACAACTCTGTGATATTACTGTAATACTTGACTATTAAATATTTTCCTTCTGGTGCTGGATCGGAATAAAGGGCTGGACTTCTACAAGCATTTCCACAGTATCTGCATTGTTGGTTTACTTTGCTGTATCAGCAATAAGGGAATCCATTTTGAGAAAAGATTCTTATTTAAAAAGCCTAGAGGTCATAGATTCTATCAGGTCCTTCTTTAGGGATTGTCTGAGAAAATGATTTATATCAGAATTATTTCCACTACTGGCACTAAAACATTAGGAAGGATAATTACAATTGTAGTTTGTTGTCATTTAAAGCTCAGTGCCAAGCCAGCACAGGACTCCTCAGATATAATGTTCACAGCTCACTGCTATTGCTTGAAGTCAGTACAGATAGATTCAGTAGTGGCAGCTTTCCAGTGTCAAAAGGTTCCCAGAGCTGAAGAAGTACATATAATTTTTACTTCTGATGTTATGCCAACTCACTATGCTCTACATTCATCCTGTACAACAGAAGACATATACTTACCCTAATGGAAACACTATAAAGAAAACTGCCATTTTATCACAACCAAAAGCCTGTAAAGTCCTTCATTTTATACTTGTGAATACAAAGACCATATGTCAGTTCATGTTTCTACAGTTATTAAAAATTCACTGGAATTTTGTCTTAATAGTCAGATATGATATGCAGTTAACCCTGCCAGTCCACTCTTGAGGACTTAAGTACATCTCAAAGATCAATTTGTCCTGGTTGTAATGGCATAATCAATAGCTTAAGTGGTAGTAGGTGTCCTTTGACAGAAAAAGAAACTATATCTCTGTCTATATCTCTATATAGCTGTCTGTCTGTCTATCCATCTATCTACCTATCTGTGAGTATAACAGCTTTGAATGAATATCAGAAAGAGCAGACTCATCATGATTGAGCAAAATACCCCTAAAACACTTTTCCCTGACATCACCAATAAGTGAGCCACAAATAACTGAACTCATACAAAAAATAACAAGTATTTAAAACAAAACAAAACTCAATAAAAATACTGCCTACAATGATTTTTTGCTGGTGGGCAAGCGCAACAATCTTGCACAGATTAAACTTCAAAAGTACATCAGATTTCTCCAGACAAACATAACTAATCACAAAACTACCCACTAAATGTTATTGAAAGCTGTACCTTTACTAAAAGCAAACACTAACATAAATCAGTACCAGCACTGGCAACGTTAAATCAGGGGAAAGCAAATCCCAGCAATGACTGGGCTGAATAAAATTAACAAATATTTCCAACAACTCCATGATGTAAAAATAAATAAATAAATAAAATTAGTCCCTTCATCAACCCAGTGAACAACCCCAATTGTTCTTCTAACAACCTTCATAACATTAAACACACCAAGACTACATATCATGCATTTGTCTTTTCACACTTTGCACAAAATTGCATTTGAACAACTCTGCATTTATTTTGTTTCATACTCCTCTCTGTGATCGACCAAATGTGTAAGTCAATTGATGCTTACTCACTTATACTGTAAACATTCTACCTAATAATTTGTAATTAGAATTCTGAGGACATATAAATCACTTCATCATGCTTATACCAATTCATAGGTTCATAGGTTCATAGGTAGGTACTAGGCTATTAGCCCTAGGGCCTATATAAGCCTAGCCAAAAAGGTACCCTGGCTTTCGCCACCCAAGAAAATTATTTTCCTGTGCCCCTGTCGAGCAGAGCCACAGAAGTGATCCCTGGGGTGAATTTCCTATTTCCCATCCAATCATCAAGATTTTTCTTGAAGAGTGCTAATGAGGAGCTCTGTTTGACACAGATAGGTAGTCTGTTCCAGAGTGTGGGAAGTCCCTGGGACAGGAATCTATCCCTCTGGCATGTTCTGTTTATTGTGGTGACAAGGTTTAGGTCCCTAGAGCATGTAGCTCAAAGGGATTGGGATTTCTTTAAGTGGAGCATGCCCAACAGCTCTGGGTTTGACATAGCTTTGTATGTTAGGCAGAGATCGCCTCTGAGTAGGCGATATGTGGCAGAGTAAAGCTGGAGTTTTTTGAGACAGTCTGCATAGGGCATCTGTTTGAGCCAAGTAATCCTCTTTGTGAGGTATTTCTGTGACCTTTCCAGTTGTTGTAGATGCCTTGTGAGGTACATACCAAAAGGGGCGTTGTACTCTATAATGGGTCTAATGAGTGATGAGTAGAGGGGAACAATGACCACTTTTTTTCTGGATGAGAAACCCTTTGTGATGAGGTGAGCCACATAGAAGGATTTCCTGACCATTGTGGCAATGTGATTATCAAAGGAGAGATTACTGTCCACCTGTGTCCCAAGGTCTCTTATCACACTTTTGGCATAATTCATGTACTTACTGATCATATTACTAGTCTGATTTTTTTTTCCTTTGCTGATTCTTGTTATTATATGCTTGCATCAGGGTCATGACTAAAAAGGGTCAATAGACCAGCTCACCTACCCAATCGTCAAGCACGCAGGTGTATATAAATATATACACACACACATATATATATATATATATATATATATATATATATATATATATATATATATGTATATACTCATGTATATACTCATGTATATATATGTGTGTGTGTTTATTGCTTTTGTATACCAGGTAGTCTAACTGGGTACAAAGCCCTTTTTCAGAGGAGGCCTGGGAAGGAAAGCTCCAAAGATATAATTTTTGTATTTAACAAAAAAATCCCAAAAACCAGCGTAAAACCAAACCATATAAAATAAAACACTGGCTGCTACAGAAGAACGAGTAAACGGAATTAGTGTATATAATTTATTCATTACTTTCGTCATCCAGACTTCATTAGAAATACAAATACTTCTTACTTACATCTACTTTAAATATTTAAAATCCAGCAATAAACCACTCCCTAACTTTAATTAATCAATTAAACAATTACCAAATAAACAGTCATGCTTCCATAAAAAAGTTTTTTTTTAAAAAAAGCATATCACATTAACTACATTTTAGAAATTAAATAACCAATTTTCAGTTAGCCAAGAAACATTTGATGTTAACCATATCATTCAGACCTGGGGGGGAGCTATCTGCACCCAGCTTTATTTGCCATAATATCTCTTTCCTTTCCACCTTATTTTTCACGTTTCACATGTTCTAAAATAGTAAAGGTGTATTTTTTGTGTAAAATACAAAATACAGAATGTTTATAAAGTGCATTGTTCTCATCTTTAGTTTTAATAGCATAGTAGTGTCCCTTAATATGCTTGTTTAAGCTTCTTGTGGTCATGCCTATGTAAAAGGCAGAACATAGATCTATATAAACTATAGGATAGCCTCTATCCAAAAATAGCTGAGTAATAAAATTAATTTAATTCTTAAAATCCACGTCATTCCTCACCATTCGGGAGGGTCTAATGTACTGACCCTTAGGAATGTTCTTCTTCATAAAATACAGATGGTTACTTTGGTAATGAAGGTAATTATTAACATATGTTTTTTCTGTATATTCTGCAAGAAAAAACTCTATCAACACTATCCCAAAGTATTTCTACATCCAAATAAAACACGTGAAAGTTAAAAAAACTACTACTCACATTAATTTCTTCTAATAATTGAATATAAGAGGTGGTAGAACCTTTTATAATAAAAAACAAGTCATCAATAAACCTACAATAAAACATGACTTTAGGAAAAAGACTATAATAGTGAGTAATATTTCTTTTCCCCACCAACCCATGACTAATCCTACAAAGGCTGGGGCTACCGTTGCCCCCATGGCAACTCCCTTGAGTTGTTTATATTTCTTATTAAAAATGAAATAATTATTTTCCAACAACAATTCCAATAAAGAGTTATACAGCTTAATAGTAGAATCACTCCACGCTGTATATTTGTACAAATAATTAGACACATGTTCAAGTCCTTCTTGCTGAGGAATCAAGGTATACAAATAGACTGCATCAACTGTTAACATATAAAATTCATCATCTTTGTTAACATCTTCTGCTTGAAGAGAGAAAAGCCTTATTTGATTCAAAAAAATCCCACAAGTCCTTAACTTAAGAAGACAAATCCTGAACTGAGGGATTTAAAATTGAATCTAAAAATAATGAAATTCCTTCTGTCACATTACCCGGAGCTGAAACTATAGGCCGAAAGGGTGGGTTGGTGGGATTTTTAAGAATCTTAGGTATACCAAAAAGTATACCTACCCTCAGACTGTCTACTCTAAAAAAAATCATATAATTCCTCTGTTAATTCTCCATTCATGAAATAATCATAAAGACAATATTGTACATATTTGTAACTTCTTCTGATAGAATCATATGAATCTTCACAATATTCATTTTCATTATGTAAAATGTCTTCCACTGCTTTGTTATAATCAGATGTTCACATAATAACCATCCCACCCCCCTGTCAGCTTTCATAAAACGTAAATGATGGTTGTTTTTAAGATCTAACAGAATTTTTCTTTCCTCTCTATTTAAATTAAAATACGATGATGCAGGTTTTACATTTAAAGTAGATCTTATATCCCTTTCACAAAAACCTTCAAAAACTTTTAATGTAGTATGTCAGGAAGGATTATAAACTGAAGGTTTTATAACACTTTTCTTAACAGTGACATCTTTCATGATGTACATCAGTACATGATTGGGGAGCTGTACTCTGATAGGCACAATAATGTAATAAGACTGCTGCACTAGGAATTGTGCAAATACCGCAGCATACATGTAGCTGAGTAGCAGTAGAAGTATAAATCTTAAAGAATTATTGCAAATGATGTTCAGATCACATGGGATCATCCAATGCCAACAGTTAAGAAAGCAGAAGCAAGTACATCAGATATATTAGTCAAGCAAAAAAAAGTAACATTAATCAATATATAGTTTAGCCTAGTAGAGTTCTGCTCACTGAGACACAAAGTCATAAAACACCCGGATGTGCAAGAAGAAATTGGAGCAATATGAATAAAGACACCCAGAGAGTTCCTACAAGTAGTAGGAGCCATAGAACTAATATAAAATAAATGTTCAGACATACTTGAATAAGCTACCTATCCATATAACCATATGAACTGCAGAAATAGGCTGTTCTGTACACATTGTGGGTGCTGAGAAGAGTACCCTTGCCAAATGTCAAAGGCAGAAACAATACTAATTTCATGAAATTTGATCCTATTCTAATTCAGGAATGGTATTTGAAACCCTAAAAAAGAGAATATATGTATATGAAAAGTCAGTATCCAGTGCCATAAAGATGTATATTTAATGCTGGTCTATAGACATGCCAGTTCCTTTTAGTACAGCGAGAAGACGAATGGATTAAGCATTTTTGGACTAAAATGGTCATATGTCATTATTCTATAGACATTTTTATTTCATTTAAAATGTATCACCAGAATATAGATGCATTTTTAATACTACAAAGTATAAAATGCTTAAAATTCACAGAGGTACCACATGATACTGAGATTAATTATTTGGCTGTAAATATCTACAAAAAAGAAAAAAAAACATGTTTTGGTAGGGGGAACCTGTTTCCTCCTGAATGACATAATACAGACACTGAGAAACCTTTTTTTTTTGTTTACCTGTTACTACTCACAATACTACATAGGCACTCATCAGACTTGCTGATGCAAGCAGCTGATATTAAAACAAAATTAAAACAAGTACACAGTGAAATGGAACTTTTATCTAATGTTTTTGCTGCAGAAACAGTGTCAATGTACATAGCTGACTGCATCTTTTTTGGACACTGATGCACTTGTTCCATGTATTTTCTACAAGTACATCTTTGAAGACAGACGTTTTAAGTGTTATGCAAGGGATGGAGAATAACAACCAATTTGTCATGCTTAGAGATTTTGGTTTTGATTCACAATACTGAAAACCCTTAATAATGAAGCTACAAAAGATCAAAAAAAGGAAGATAATTTGTTTTTGTGATCTTTACACCACATCCCAGTAACACTAAGCCATAACTGGTCTGAAAAGTGACAACATTATGAAGAAATTTTTTTCTAAGGTAAGGTAAACATGCGCAGACATACACACACACACACACACACACACACACACACACACACACACACACACACACACACACACACACCACCAAATGTATCCCATTACCTAACCATAAATCTAACCTTAACCTACAGAACATACCACTCCCACCTATACTGCAAACTCATGTTCCTTTTTTGACAAAGCAGATACTCGGCAAAACAGACATTCAACAATTTCAGTGTTCAGCAAAATGTCCTGCCTTATAACTTATAGAACAAATGTACTTTTGATAAATTGCAGGGGCATGTATATGCATATATGTGTGTGTGTGTGTGTGTGTGTGTGTGTGTGTGTGTGTGTGTGTGTGTGTGTGTGTGCACGCGTATGTGTGTGTGTGTGTGTGTGTGTGTGCGTGCGCTAGCGTGTGTGTGTGTGTGTGTGTGTGTGTGTGTGTGTGTGTGCGCACGCACACATGCATATATATATATATATATATATATATATATATATATATATATATATATATCTATAGGGCCTATATTAAATCAGCAAACACTTAAAAAAGTGAACGCTGATTTATCGAGCCCATGTAATGGAAAGCTTACAATCCCGAACACTTAGAACAGCAATGTTTTTCCCAGGGAAAAAAATCATTGTTCCAAAAAAGAAAAAAAAACAAAACTTTAAAACATTACATAAAGTGGGGGGCTGTGCCCCACACACCCTCCTTACTTAAATATACCAACTCCGAGATTGCACTACAGTGATGAAAATGCAAAATAATGAAGGCAGCCAATCTATTTCTTTCCCAGGGAAAGAATTTGCTTATATGTCGTTTCGGTATTTTGCTGTTTCGTGCTTTCAAGTTCGATCAAGAAGCATTTGAAAGAATGCATCTTCGATCATATAATAGGGAACCTATCTATATATATATATATATATATATATATATATATATATATATATATATCATATGGGTCTGCTTCAGAAGGCTGAACCAAAAGACTGAATCCCAAAAGACTGAAAATTCAAAATACTAAATGATGTAATTTTCCCCTTCTCCATTGTTGTGCGATCCTCAGATTGGTATATATTGTTAGTTGGAGGTGTGGAGGGTGCAGCCCCCTCCCACATGTGGGGTGCTGGGGGGCTTGCCCCCTGAATTAAAAATGTATTCAGTATTTTGAATTTTCAGTCTTTTGGTTTGTCAGTCTTCTGAAGTAGACCCATATACATACATACATATATATATATATATATGTATATATATATATATATATATATATATATATATATATATATGTGTGTGTGTGTGTGTGTGGGTCTCATTTCATTTATCAAACTTGCATTTCATTGAACTTTAAATAACTGAGACTACTTTTCCAAAAAAACTTTAATTTGAAACCTGACTATGCCGAAATGTGTTACTCCAAAATATGTACTTTGATGCTGGTAGTGAGAGACATACAAGTATACCCTGTTTGTTTACCTTCATGTACACTGTAACAGTTCTGTTGCATGGCAGATATCCCGGTAGGTTCACTAATATTCAGCTTGTGGTAAAGTATTTTTACAGTGCTCATAGCTTTTAAAAGGAGATCTCAGTACAGCAAAGATCAGGAAATCTTGTCACTGTAGTGCAATGTCAGAGTTGGTATATATAATTTGCCAGGGGTGTGTGGGGTGCAGGTTTGATGAAACATAAATCCAATAAATGAAATGAGACCTATATATATATATATATATATATATATATATATGTGTGTGTGTGTGTGTGTGTGTATGTATATATCAAAACAGTGAATTTTTTATGTATTTCTTTTCTTTTTGCTAAATAATTTTGGTACTTATGTATTATCGCAACCAGATTTTCATGGTTGCAGAATTCACACCGGAAACACTGTAAGGCGGTGTTGTAAGTCATTACTGCCGAAGAATAAGTCTGGATTACCGCCAGGAAGAAAAACAATTGCCAAATTCATCTTCCTGGTTTGCGTGCATTACACACGCATGCAATGGCAATGCTCTCAAAGCCTTTCACTGCACTCTTAATATGTATACAATTCCAAGGCATGCGTTGTAAAAACTGTTGATTTGCTGACTTTTTTAAGATAGGAGTAGAGATGCCTATTTCCGACATTTCTCCTCCTACTTGCAGTCACTGAATGTGGTATTCATTGCGTACAGTTTTATTTTAGTACATATTAGTTCTGACATGTAATTTTACTTGTTTTTCTTTGCTTTTCTTCGTAGTTCTTTGCCCGTAAAAAAGGTAGGTGTACAGTCCAGAAGTAGAAACATGCCAGACATAAACAAGACCTTATAACATACCCTTTTTACAGCAATTTGTACAGTGGGACTATTGCTTTGACCGTAGGCTTTGGACGTACTCAGTCACAACCAGATTGTGCATGTAAGACTTGAAAGTGCTATTCAAACTCCTTCAAGTCTTACATGCACTAATTTCACTTGAACTATGCGATTTCCGCAACCACGGAAATCTGGTTGCGATAATACGTAAGTACCATAATTTTTTATTAAATTTTGAAAAGCAAAACTATACAAAATCAGATAACCAGAAAATTAACAAAAATAAACCAAGCAATTAATATTTGTCTAACAAATCACTTAATTTTAGCCAGTATCCATTTTGATTTGTGAAGTTGGAAGAAGATTAACAGGTCTTTCTTGCAAACATCTTTAGCTAAATGGATGAATTCAGTAAAAGATAAAGCAGTTTTACATTTCCAGTTTTTTGTAACTACTTTCCTTGCTATGGCTAGAATGGTCCAAAGAAGAGACACTTGTAATCTGGGGATAGATTCCGAGAATGGAGCATTAAACAAAATCAGTGAATTAATTAAAATACATTTATCTGTCCACATTGCATGACAAAAGTTCCTAAACTCACTCCAGAATGATGTAACAATTTTGCATTCCATTGTCATGTGAATCCAATCTACTACAGAATCATTGCATCTCCAGCAATTAATTTTTCCAGTTTTATATATTAATTCAATTTTATGAGGGGTTTAAAAAATTCTGTGAAGAAATTTCCAAGTATAATTTCTCCAGTAAAGGGAAGATGTAGTCTTTCTGCCAGACTTTAGAGTTAACTTTTTATCACTATCAGATAAATCAGTCCCATTCATTTTTAAAGGGTAATTCCAAAAGGATGAATCTAAAGATGTGAACTCCACTCTTAAAATCTTATATGTTATTGATAACTAAGAATTATTACTACATAAATTACTGTTAATATTAAAGAGAAATTCCGGGATTTTAGGGATATGCTTTTCTTGATAATCCATGGAGATTTTAATTTTATCAGTTATAAATTTTTTCAGCTCTGTATACTTAACCAAGTATTTTTAATGGCCACTAAACAGGGATGCCCCCATCCCCTTTATTATTTGTTTTAGACATTGAACATTTTAACAGTTGTATTAGATCTGATAATAAAATTGAGGGATTTTCAATAGATATTAATTGAAGTTGTAAATTCCAACTATTTGCAGATGATATTTTGATAACTAGTGGTAATACTGAAGTGTCGCTAGAACAAATAATTATTTCTATAGAATATTTTGAAAAAGCTTCAGGTTTAAAATTTAACAATAGCAAAACAAAAACTCTGTTTATAAATAAAAAATACTAAGTTTGTAAAAGACTTTAAAATGTTTAACTGGGATAATACACAAATTGATTACCTTGGGGTTATTATGAGGTCTACTGTAAAGGATTCAATTATAGTAATTAAATTAATTGATAATTGGAATAAATCCTTTTTTACAATGGAAGATTGATTACACTGATAAAATTATTTTTTTGGCAAAACTTCTATTTTATGTGGAGTCATTAATAATTCTTCCCACCAAAAAAATTTAAGAGGTTGAACTCTGTTCTTATTAAGTTTTTATGGTTCCATAATAAACCAAGAATATCTTTTGATTGGGATACTAAAGGTTGGCAACAGTGTGGTATAAGTTTCACAAATACTGAATTGTATGCCATATCTAATATTCTAAATATAATCTCATTATGGTTAAACCTCTTAATTTCGTATGCATTTCTTATGTCAACAGAAATCTTTACTCCTAAGCACAGACAATGATATATATTCCACCACAATAGTAAATAGTAAAATGAATGTTCATTGTATTCTGCCTTGACAAAATAGCCAGTATGGGCACCATTCCTCATGGGTCTATATTATATCCTCGAATGCTTAAAAAAGTGAACACTGATTGATCAAACTTATTTTCACGAAACTGCAAAATATCGAAGCAGCAGAAACTCAAATTTTGTCCTAGGGAAAGAATTTGGTTGTCCGTTTCTGTTGCTTCGGTATTTTCAGTGTTATGGTGGAAAGTTACCAGTCGGATTCAGGTAAGTGTGCGATTGTGTGGATGTGAGTGTTAGGGTGATTTAGGTGAGTCAGGGTTAGGGCTCGGGTTAGGTGTGTGTGCAATTGAGTGGACATGAGGGTTAGGGCAGATTTAAGTGAGTTAGGGTTAGGGAGTGGGTGAGGTGAGTGTGCGATAGTGACGGACCTTAGGGTTAGGGTTTGGGTTAAGGTAAGTGGGTAGTTAGTGGTGTGTGCATAGATTAGTGTAGGGTTAGGTATCAGATTTTAGGTGTATGTGTGTGGATTTCTGTTTGTTTGGTGTGCTTGTGTTGTGTGTATGTGTTTTGGATCAGCGATTTTTTTCCCTGGGAAAAAAATTGCTGATCTGACAGTTTGAGATTGTAAGCTTTCGCTTAAATTAGGTCGATCAATCAGCGTTCGCATTTTTAAGTGTTCGATGATATAATATAGACCCTTCCTCATTACCCATCACAACAACAGAACTGATGCCTGTCTTTATTCCAGATATGTAAAAATAAATAAATAAATAAATCACGCTATCTGCTGTTACCTCCCCAGCCTTCCCCAGCTTCCAGTGAATTATACTTGTATTATTGCTATTTTAATGTAAAGAAATAAATAAATAAATGGGGGTCTGTTTCATTTTGTTAAATCATACATCAGCGGATACCACTTTGTTGAACACCTATTAATCAAAGCTTCTAATCAGTGAACAGACTTTTCAGCGAAATGTTTCCTAGGGCAAACTAACAGTAGGCTACCCTAGTGACCGAGAACAAAATCATAAAACTTAACATCTACCCAGGTGAGGGCTACTCCCCCCACACCCCCTCTCAATATACTAACTCCAAGATTGCACTACAGTAGAGAAAAGGGCAAATTCCAGATGGTGGTCAACAGTTGCTTTGCAGGAAAAATTTCACTGAAAAGTCTGTTTGCTAATTAGGAGCTTCGATAAATGGATATTCGAAAAAGAGGTATTCTCTGATGTGGGATTCAACAAAGTGATATAGACCCAATAAATGGACATTGCTGTAGGCCCTGTGTGTTTTAAAACTGCACACGAAAAGTGTTATCTGGACTCCTAAATGTGAATTGACTAGTGACATTGCTTTCAAGTATGAAAAATGTTCCAGCTTTAACAGCACGTCTATACTTCTAGTGTGATTATAGCTGAATGAGTGGGAAATAAATGTAAACAATGATTTTGATTGCATCTAGACCACTGTTGCCAGTGCCTATAACATTAGGTAGCAGGCTGTGGACTAACCAGCCATAACTTTTACCATGTAGCAGCCAGAGAAGGAGGAATAACATATTAACAAACAGTATATCATCTTACTTCTAGATTCTTTTTGAGATATTTTTAACACTTTTGGGTAATTATTTCATTAATATCATATGCATAAACTATTTATCCTTAAAGTGCTCTGAGAATGTGACTTTTATTTTAAGTGCTTAGTTTTTATGATTTGTTAAGAAAATAGAGAAGTGAGTTATCTTGTCTCCTTTTCTAACATTATCAGGTAAAGGCATTATGTATTGTCTGCCAATGTCAATTATAAATATGTTTTTGTGGCAAAATAACATACATTTCTTGTAAAAATAAAAAAGGAAAAATAAAATAAATAAGAACAACTTACAAGGCTGCACCTAACAAATTAAGAGCATGGTACGTGTTTTCATTCAGTTACCACTTTACACATAATCATTATTTTCTTTTTTTTTTTTTTGATATTTCACTATTTGCCAGTAATGGGTCTCTACATAGTTTTTAGGTATAGTATTTCAAAAGTAGGTAGTGGATTTCCCAAATCTGAATCCTGTTTCCATAGGTATGTGATAACTAAGCACAGAAGGTTGCTGTGAATGAGCAATGTTTTTAAATTATAGACGCATTCATATTGTCCCTTAATGCAAAGGCTTAGCTGCACCATAATAAACACATATATTTATGAATACTTTTCTAAGCTAGTGCTGTCTGAGGTGCTTTTTGATGTATTTGGTCAGGTAAATACAGAACATATTTAATCATTTACTGTTTCTCCCAACCATGATGACTTTAAAGGTTTGGGGTAGAACAGTAGGGCTTTGCTTATTAATACTATGTCCTAGCCTTTGGTTCTTTGGTTCATTTCCTGGTTGTGGTGATTTCTTCATAGAATCTGAATGACATCCCTGTATAACTTCTGAATTTTCACTGGGGCTCTGTTTTCTCCCTCATCTGAAGACTTGCCAGGAAGTCAACCTTGTGGTACTTCAGTTAATTATATGTATGACTGCAGTGGGCATCCTGTAATGACTGGCTTCTGATTCATGATTGTTTTCATGCCTCAAGTGCTGGGCTTGTATTTGGTTTCCCTGGAAACCCTAAAGAGGGCAAATAAGTATATGAACATATAGAAATGAACTTTCAATTTTGGTCAGATTTAGCCTCGTTCCTTATAAGCCTGGTGATGTTTTAATAAAAATACATGTATTTATCTACACAGAAGTTAGTAAATCATTGAAATAAATGTACAGGCATATAAATAAGTGCACCCACGTGTACACACACACACACACACACACACACACACACACACACACACACACACACACACACACACATCAAATAAAAATCATAGCGCCATATTGTTGTTTGGTAATAGCAAATTTATTATGATAGCCACCCCAGTTCCAGCAAACAAGGTTTCATTCCCTTGACACACATACCTACAGACACACACAGATGCACACACACTCACGCACACATACTCACTTTCAAAGTTCTTATTTGTGACACTTTGCTATAATTTTTGAAAAACATTATAATGATAATGAACATTCATTATGAATTTATATTATGACTTGTTAATCTGTTGTAGTTTGTATTTACCCCATATGCAGACTACTTTGTGTGATAATATTAAAGCAGGGGTTAACTTTAGGCATGATGGCCTCTCCTCTTGTATCACACTTGCACCACCTTCAGTATGAGGAAGCTGCTGGCGGGACCTTATGCTGATGTTACAGCAAGATGCAACCAAAAAAATGGATAAATAAAGCCTAGTAAAAATATCTATTTATTGTTTTTAGAGCATAGTCAAGCAAATACATTAGCTTCTTGGAAAAGTCATATTTTGGTTAACTTGGAATGTACATATTTCTCACTTAATTTCCACACATTATATCAATTATTACAAGCTTTTCAAAAATAAGTATGTTATTCTGCTGCAAAATATTTCTCAGTGGTAAGACTTTGACATAAGCTTGTCATGTTTCAATTAAAACTCCATAAACTCCATTCATATGCAGATCAGGTACTTATAATACAGCTGTTCCCACTCCGGTGACATAAGAACATCTACTCAGAAGAAAGCATATGATTTCAGTGCTGCCTACTTTTTATAGCTTTGAATTTTAATTGGAAATATGTATCTGTGGTAAGTAGTATGCAGATTCTAGCAATATATTTCATACTAATAATGTAAACATGATATCGCATGTCCACTTTGACAGATTGCTTGCAAGCTTTCCCTTGTGAATTAAATTAGTTCACATGTTTACTTGCTGCTTAAAATAACCTTAAGAAATTCAGCAAAATGAATAATTGTGATGTGTATCTCAGACCATTGCACATTTAATGTGAAATATTCCTTGACAGCAAAGACTCGTTATTTGTTTTGTGGCATGCCTAATACAGTACCACGGAAAGGAAGGTCTGTTTAATTCATACATGATTTATTTATTTATTTTTATTTCTCCTCTGTCATTTAAATTGACCTTTTCATGAACTTGACAAGCTCACATCAGAATTAGATGTCAGATATTGTGTTATCGAGTGAAAAATGATAAATATCATTTTGACATACTTGCAGTAATTGATATATAATTGAAAAAAAAATAAGCAGGAAACATATACAATCTAACTAATGCAGCCATTTGTTAATGTAAAATGGCAAGTAACTATATAAAACTGTGTACTTCTGCTACTAAAAATAAGTTTCATTTGACAAGGTATATATGTACTTGAACTAGATAAGAGCACCCACTGGAAATGCTCAGTCTTTTTGGAGGCTGAGTAACTCTCAATTGACAGTAGATGCTGTGCTTGGCTGTTGAAGGATACACTAATGAACATGGCCAACCTATTGCACTTTCAAATGATCTTGTTCAGATATGCTTTCCTCTAGATGTAGTTTCACAGAAAAATAGCATGTGTTGAATATCAAGGTAATGAAATATTAAAGGAACTAAGAGTAATCAACAATACATTTTATACACTTACTTCGAGAAAAAAGCACAATGCTTTCATAAAAAATACTAAAAAATGCTAAGTGCCTTACTTTAAAATGTCAGCAAAATATTACATGTATATTTAGAATAATAAACACACACACACACACACACACACACACACATATATATATATATATATATATATATATATATATATATATATATCTTCTTCTTTCAGCTGCTCCCATTAGGGGTCACCACAGCAGATCATCTGTTTCCATTTCTTCCTGCCCTCTGCATCTTGCTCTGTCACACCATCCACCTGTATGTCCTCTCTCACCACATCCATAAACCTTATCTTAGACCTTCCTCTTTACCTTTTACCTGGCAGCTTCATTCTTAGCATATTTTTCCAAATATACTCTGCATCCCTCCTCAGCACGTCTAAACCAATGTAATCTTGTCTCTCTGGCTTTGTCTCCAAACCTTCCAACCTGGGCTGACCCTCTAATATACTTATTCCTAATCCTGTCCACCCTCGTCACACCCAGTGCAAATCTTAACATCTTTAACTCTGCCACGTCCAGCTCTGACTCCTGCCCTTTTGTCAATGCTACTGTCTCCAACCCATATAACATAACTGGTCTCACTACCCTCTTGTAGACCTTTCCTTTCACTCTTACTGGTACTCGTATGTCACAAATTACTGCTGACATTCTTCTCCACCCACTCCATCCTGCCTGTATGCTCTTCTTCACCTCTCTTCTACACTCACCATTACTCTGAACTGTTAATCCCAAGTATTTAAACTCATCCACCTTCACCACCTCCCTGCATCATCACCATTCCTCTATCCTCCCTCTCATTCACACACATATATTCTGTCTTAGCCCTGGTGACCTTCATTCCTCTTCTCTGTAGAGCATATCTCCACCTCTCCAGGGTCTCCTCCACCTGTTTCCTACTCTTACTATAGATCACAATATCATCTTCAAGCATCATAGTCCATGGGGACTCCTGTCTGATCTCATTTGTCAACCTGTCCATCACCATTGCAAATAAGAAAGGGCTCAGAGCTGATCCTTGATGTAATCCCACCTCCACCTTAAACGCATCCGTCACTCCCACCGCAGACCTCACCACTGTCACACTACCCTCGTACATATTATGTACCGCTCTTACATACTTCTCTGACACTCCCAACTTCCTCATACAATACCACAACTCCTCTTTAGGCACCCTGTCATATGCTTTCTCTAAGTCCACAAAGACACAATGCAACTCCTTCTGACCTTCTCTGTACTTCTCCATCAACACTCTAAGAGCAAACATCGCATCTGTAGTGCTTTTTCCTGACATAAAACCATACTGCTGATCACTAATCATCACCTCCCTTCTTAACCTAGCTTCCACTACTCTTTCCCATAACTTCATGCTATGACTGATCAATTTAATCCCCCTGCAGTTACTACAGCTCTGCACATCACCCTTATTCTTAAATATCGGTACCAAAACACTTTTTCTCCATTCCTCAGGCATCCTCTCACTTTCCAAGATTTCATTAAACAATCTGGTTAAAAACTCCACTGCCATTTCACCTAAACACCTCCATGCTTCCACAGGTATGTCATCTGGACCAACAGCCTTTCCATTCTTCATCCTCTTCATAGCTATCCTTACTCCCTCCTTGCTAATCCACTGCACTTCATGATTCGCTATCCGCACATCATCCAACCTTCTCTTCCTCTTATTCTCTTCATTCATCAGTCCCTCAAAGTACTCTTTCCATTGCTCAACACACTCTCCTCGCTTGTCAGTACATTTCCTTCATTATTCTTTATCACACTTACCTGCTGCACATCTTTACTAGCTCGGTCCCTCTGTCTAGCCAATCAGTACAGGTCCTTTTTCTCCCTAGTTAGTGTTCAACCTTTCATACAACTTTTCATATGCCTTATCCTTAGCCTTCGCTACCTCTCTCTTTGCCATGCACCTCATCTCCTTATACTCCTGTCTACTTTCTTCATCTCTCTGACAATCCCACTTCTTCTTCGCCAATCTCTTTCTCTGTATATTCTCCTGTACTTCTTCATTCCACCACCAGGTCTCCTTGTCCTCCTTCATCTTTTCAGATGTCACACCAAGCACCTTTCTAGCCATCTCCCTTACTAGCTCTGCTGTAGTTACCCAGCTATTCGATAACTCTTCACTGACACCCAGTGTCTCTCTTAACTCTTCCCTGTACTCTACCTCACAATTACCCTTTTTCAATTTCCACAATTTGATCCTTGGTGCTGCCCTCACACTCCTCCTCCTCCTCTTCTTGATCACCAATGTCATCCTACAAACCACCACCCTATGCTGCCTAACTTCACTTCTCCCGCCACCACTTTACAGTCTCCAATCTCCTTCAGACTGACCCTTCTACATAAGATATAATCCACCTGTGTGCATCTCCCTCCACTCTTGTATGTCACCCTATGCTCCTCCCTCTTGTTAAAGTACGTATTCACCACAGCCATGTCCATCCTTTTCGCAAAATCCACTACCATCTGACCTTCTGCATTCCTTTGCTTAACACCATACCTACCTATCACTTCCTTATCCCCTCTGTTCCCTTCACCAACATGCCCATTGAAATCTGCTCCAATCACCACTCTCTCACCCTTGGGTACCGTCATCACCACTTCATTCAACTCACTCCAAAATTTTTCTTTCTCATCCATCGCACACCCAACTTGTGGAGCATATGCACTAACAACATTCATCATTACACCATCAATTTCCAGCTTCATAAACATCACTCTATCCGACACTCTTTTCATCTCCAAAACACTCTTAACATACTGTTCCTTCAGGATAACCCCTACACCATTTCTCCTCCCATCCACACCATGATAAAACAATTTGAACCCACCTCCGATACACCTAGCCTTGCCCCCCTTCCATCTGGTCTCTTGCACACACAATATAACAATCTTCCTTCTGTCCATCATATCAGCTAGCTCTCTCCCTATAAAAACAGTCTTGAATCAGTATAAGTAAACATATGTGTAAATATAAAGTACTTTTTTACTTATATTAAGGAGCTGGAAAACTATAATAGTACATTAAGGCAGATTTGTTCAGTCTTTATTTTTTAAATTTTTAGTAAGTAATAAGCAGCAATATGAAAACTGACTGATAATACTTTATGGTACCTTGTGACTAGAAAATGATCATATGTCATGTGTTTCACAGTTAAGTGCAAATTACTTTGTAGTGAAAAACATGATGTGAAGTTGTTCTATCTTGCCGTTCATTCTTACAGATGGGTTCGGAGCCGTGTCCTACTACAAAGCTCGTGGTCTTCAAACAGCTCGAGGCCAAGTCCCTATCCCATGATGCACCTCAGATCTAGTTTGCCACTGCAATAGATCGGAGGTTCCTCACATAGCTTGGGCCAGTACAAATTGCTTTCTAAAATTTATCTGAATAACTTTGTTATTTCACTACTTTTAGAGTTAGCTTTTAGTCTTTATAGCTTTTATAGCCTTATTGGGTGTATTTCCTTTCCTTTTGGTGTGCCTTTTTTAGATATAGCTCTCTTTGGCCTTCGTTTTTTTCTATAGGCCTGTTATATTTAGTGTAGTTTAACTAGTAGTTGTGTGCTTTTGAACAGTGACAGTTTGTCACAGCATTTTGATATATATTTAGATATTTAGAGTACCTTAGATAAGTAGTTGGTGTGTGTGGGTGTTTAATAGTGACACTTTGTCATAGTATATTTAGCCCATAGTTTTTTTTCAGGGCTTATTTGAAATAGTTTTTGGGTGTGTCTTGGTTATACTACAGTACCTTTTCTTGAGACTGTATTGTTCATTATGGCTGAGCCAGATAGGGATAAGCATCCTAAGTCAGGGTTTAAGAAATGTCCAAAATGTGGACAGAAAACGTCTGTCACAGATAGCCATGCAAATTGTATACTGTTTGGGAGCTTTGCTGCTCCATTTGTCATTCTTCTCTTCCAGGGTTCTTCAGGAGAGAAAGAAAGTTAATTGATAGAGGACTAGTCAAACCGTCATTTCAGGAAGCTTTGAATGACCAGGACAGGTCTAGTAAATCCTCAAAGTTTTCTAAGGCTTCTACTTCTTTGGAAGTAAAAAAATCAAGAAAACCATTGATGTCAGCTGCACAGCCCTTGGAGCCGACCGGTTTGTCTTTTCAGAGCCGGTCCCCAGTCCTGGAACCAGTATCCGAGGTACCTAAATTGCAAATCCTTCAATCAGTGCCTCCATCCATCCATTCATCTTGGTCCTCGTTCAGCCTTTCTGATTTGGATGTGGATCCTGTGGTGCAGACGTTGCTACAGGCACCGGTGTGTTGCAAAATTTTTATCGGCTCGGACCCAAACGGTTTTGGAACCGAAGACTGTATTACCATCGACTTCATTTCCTCCTCTGAGCCATGCTGGTCCTTCGGAGCTGGAGGAGTCGTACTTGATGATTGTTGAGCCTTTGGATCTGATGCCTGTTCCAGTGTCATCGGTTCCATTTACTTGGATGTCCTCGGCACTGATAAAGGAGTCTAGCAGCCGGTCGGGTCCGGGGGGGGGGGTAGTCGGACTGACTTGTCGGTTCTGACTTTGCCTCTCAGGGCTTTGGCTCAGATGAGCTCGTCTCGGTGCCGAGGGGATTGATGGTTTCCTCAGATCCAGCAGTCCCTTCTCATCGGAGCAGCGGTGCCTTTGAAGCCATGAGGAGAGTTATGTCTTCTAAGACATCTGTGACTTCAGGTCTGGCTATCTCCTCCCCAAAAGCACCTGCGCCTGCTTCTGCTTCACAGATCCTTTCTAAGTGTATAGACCCAGAGCCTCAGGAAGCCCCATTGCGTGGCCCCTGCTTTTCCGAGACCTCACCAGAAGTTCCCACAGATGAGGTTCCCAGGAAGAGAATCTGTAAGAGGAAGCACTTAGACTCCCCACAGGAGTCTCTCACATCCAATACTGACTTGGATGAATCAGAAGAGCCCCCACAGTCCCCCTCTGAGGATATCTTATTTGCTGCAATATTAAAAATCCTTAGGCAGAGGGGTGACTGGCAGCCCACCAACCCTACTGAAGATGAGTCGGTTTCCCTGAAGGCTTTTGGGTCTCAGCCCTCCACCTCTTGGGTGTCTCTGCCCTTCGATGAGCTCATGGAGCTGGTCTCATGAAGGGCGTGGGAGTCTCTGGACACCATGGAGCCTGTCTCCAGGAGGCCTAATAAATTTATTTCTGCCCTCCAGGAAAAGTCCTTTCTTACCAAGGGAATGCCAGTTGATGCCATGGTGGTGGCGGCAGCCACCAAAAAGGAGATGTCAGAAACTTCTTCATCTATCTATCCTCCTAACAGAGATTCTAGGATCATGGATAGATATGGGAAGTGCACATACAGTTCAGCAACGTTTGGCTTGCGTTCACTGAACTATCTCACTCATTTTACGAGACTGCAAAAAGATCTCCTAAAAAAGCTTGGAGATACTCTTCAGAGTACAGTAGCTGCAGGAGCTTCAGACAAAGTCGCCTCCTAGCTTGCTACCCTCAATTCCATAGTCAACTCTTCCATGCATCTCATTTCATATGCAGCTGATGGAATGACTAGGGCAGTCGGTACAGGAATTGCTCTTAGGAGACATTCCTGGATGCGCTTTGTGTTCCTTCGCGGAGCCCTTTAAGTCATCCTTTGTCAACACCCCTTTTGATGGCTCGTCCCTCTTCAGGCCCAAAGTTAAGGAAACTTTGACCAGGTGTGAGCAGGATGGAAAGACTCTGTCTGCCATCGGAGGCCATTTTTCCACCCCTACCAGACCCTATCCCAAGGGTCAAAGTGGAGGAAAGATGTGGTACTGAAAAGCCCAAGGAGCCTTTCAGGACACACGTGGTGAACCCCCCTCCAGGGGCAGAGTAGGAGCAATAATGGAAGATGCTGTCCTCGCAGCAGAGGGGGTCCACAAAACCAGGGCAACAGAGAACAGCTCTTTAGGAAGCCCTACCAGAGCTCCTGAAAGGAGGCCAGACTGTCCTTCTCTGGAGGCAGTCGGGGGTCGCTTATCTTTGTATCCAGTCGCCTGGCTCAAAATAACAAATCACAACTGGGTACAAAGTATAGTTTCCAGAGGATATTTCATTCCCTTCGCCACTCCCCCTCCATTGACAACAAAAATCCCAGATGTTCCACCCAGTTACAGGGAACAAGCAACAGTAGAAGTCCAAATGTTGCTAAGAAAAAGAGTCATCCAACCAGTCCCAGCAGACCATATAGGATCCGGAACTTACTCAAGATTCTTTTTAATTCCAAAAAAGACAGGGGACTGGAGACCTATTTTGGACCTCAGCAGGCTAAACAGATCTGTCAAGAAAGAGAAGTTCCAGATGTCCATGCTTCAGTCAATACTTCCCTTCTTAGCGAAAGACAATTGGATGTGCACTATAGATCTCCAGGATGTGTACTACCATATAAAAATGGCCAGACCATCCAGAGATCATCTGCACTTCTGGCTGGGAACCAATCATTACCAGTTTTGAGCCCTTTTTTTGTCTCACTACAGCCCCCAGAGTGTTCACCAAATGTATGGCAGTGGTCATGGCTCACCTGAGGCATTTAGGATTCCAGGTGTTTCTGCAACTAGATAATTGGCTCCTCGCCGCCACCATCAGGCATCAGCTTATACAAGCCAGGGACACCACTCTTTCTCTCTGTAGTCATCTGGGCATTACAATAAATTCAGAAAAATCTGCCTCGTCGCCATCACAACATATCATTTTTATTGGAACATAATTGGACACCACCACCACCACTTTGAGTCTTCCAACAGAAAGAGTCTTATTACTCTGTCAGCAGGTTTACAATATCATATCCAAAGACAAGGCTTCAACATCAGAAGTGCTAAAATTGTTAGGCATGATGGCAGCTGCAATATTAGCGATACTGTTGGGTCGCATGCAGATCCGGAGTTTGCAATGGCTGTTATTCATTCAGTGGTCTTACCAAGAGCTCCCAATGTCTCATCTCATAATGATCACAAACACATGCAAAAAGGAACTTCAGTGGTGGTTGACCTCTCTTCATGTAACAATAGGTCGTCCTTTTGTCCTAACCCCACCAGCGGCCGCAGTGACCATGGAAGCTTCCCTGATAGGGTGGGGGGGAATTTTCAGGGAAGAAAAGCCCAAAGCACATGGACCGAACTGGAGACACATCTGCATGTCAATGTCCTGGAGATGAGAGTGGTACTTTTAGCGTTGCAGTACTTCCAGGACTCTCTTCCTCTGGGAACAATTGCAATTCAGAAGGACAGCATGTCCGTGGTCTAGTAATTGAACAAACAAGGAGGAACCTGGTCCTACCCCTTTTGTCATGAGGCCCTAAGAGTATGGCAGTGGGCTACATCCACCCAATGCTTTCTGTTAGCAATGCACATCCCGGGGAAATCCAGTGTGATAGCAGACAAACTGAGCAGGGCAATTTTCTTGCCTCACAAGTGGTCCCTCAAGAAAGAGATAGTGGAGAGAATTTTCTGCAGGTAGGGCCAGCCTTGCTGCGACCTTTTTGCCAACCACATGAACACAAAATGCAGAAGCTACTTTGCCCTGATTCCCCCTCCGGGAGAAGCCCCAAGGGACTCACTCATACACGATTGGCCTCCGGGTCTCCTCTATGCATTCCCACCAACTCCCTTGATACTAAAAGTATTGCAGAAAGCAAAAGCCCTGGGAAGGACCATCATTCTAATAGCCCCTCATTGGCCTCGACAGATTTGGTTCCCCTTCCTTTGACTTCATCTGTTGGAAGAGCCATGGATTCTGGACCCAGGTCCAGACCTTCTGATGCATTCGTCGGTGGCTCTTCATCCCTCTCTTCAGTCTCTGAAACTGACAGCTTGGTTGCTCCAATTCCCAACATAGCCAGGTTCCATAACCTCTCAAATGAAATGCAGCAGATACTGATACCTTCTCATAAGTCCTCTACTAGGAAACTATATCTTAGCAAATGGAGAAGGTTTTCTATATGGGCCTCTCAAAATAAAATTGATCCCTATAAAAACTATGAATTTATTTTATTTATTTTATTTATTTTTTTCTTGTTGGAGTTAATCCCCCTATACCCCATATTTGGGAAGGCAGCGTGCCCCACTTACCTCTTTGATTTATATATACTAAATCTGAGGTCACACAACCACAAAAAAGGGAGAACACGTGGTATATGGCGCTCCTGTACTTCTTCATTCCACCACCAGGTCTCCTTGTCCTCCTTCATCTTTTCAGATGTCACACCAAGCACCTTTCTAGCCATCTCCCTTACTAGCTCTGCTGTAGTTACCCAGCTATTCGATAACTCTTCACTGACACCCAGTGTCTCTCTTAACTCTTCCCTGTACTCTACCTCACAATTACCCTTTTTCAATTTCCACAATTTGATCCTTGGTGCTGCCCTCACACTCCTCCTCCTCCTCTTCTTGATCACCAATGTCATCCTACAAACCACCACCCTATGCTGCCTAACTTCACTTCTCCCGCCACCACTTTACAGTCTCCAATCTCCTTCAGACTGACCCTTCTACATAAGATATAATCCACCTGTGTGCATCTCCCTCCACTCTTGTATGTCACCCTATGCTCCTCCCTCTTGTTAAAGTACGATTCACTACAGCCATGTCCATCCTTTTCGCAAAATCCACTACCATCTGACCTTCTGCATTCCTTTGCTTAACACCATACCTACCTATCACTTCCTTATCCCCTCTGTTCCCTTCACCAACATGCCCATTGAAATCTGCTCCAATCACCACTCTCTCACCCTTGGGTACCGTCATCACCACTTCATTCAACTCACTCCAAAATTTTTCTTTCTCATCAATCGCACACCCAACTTGTGGAGCATATGCACTAACAACATTCATCATTACACCATCAATTTCCAGCTTCATAAACATCACTCTATCCGACACTCTTTTCATCTCCAAAACACTCTTAACATACTGTTCCTTCAGGATAACCCCTACGCCATTTCTCCTCCCATCCACACCATGATAAAACAATTTGAACCCACCTCCGATACACCTAGCCTTGCCCCCCTTCCATCTGGTCTCTTGCACACACAATATAACAATCTTCCTTCTGTCCATCATATCAGCTAGCTCTCTCCCTATAAAAACAGTCTTGAATCAGTATAAGTAAACATATGTGTAAATATACAAACAAACAAATAAAAAAGTACTTTTTTACTTATATTAAGGAGCTGGAAAACTATAATAGTACCTTAAGGCAGATTTGTTCAGTCTTTATTTTTTAAATTTTTAGTAAGTAATAAGCAGCAATATGAAAACTGACTGATAATACTTTATGGTACCTTGTGACTAGAAGATGATCATATGTCATGTGTTTCACAGTTAAGTGCAAATTACTTTGTAGTGAAAAACATGATGTGAAGTTGTTCTATCTTGCCGTTCATTCTTACAGATGGGTTCGGAGCCGTGTCCTACTACAAAGCTCGTGGTCTTCAAACAGCTCGAGGCCAAGTCCCTATCCCATGATGCACCTCAGATCTAGTTTGCCACTGCAATAGATCGGAGGTTCCTCACATAGCTTGGGCCAGTACAAATTGCTTTCTAAAATTTATCTGAATAACTTTGTTATTTCACTACTTTTAGAGTTAGCTTTTAGTCTTTATAGCTTTTATAGCCTTATTGGGTGTATTTCCTTTCCTTTTGGTGTGCCTTTTTTAGATATAGCTCTCTTTGGCCTTCGTTTTTTTCTATAGGCCTGTTATATTTAGTGTAGTTTAACTAGTAGTTGTGTGCTTTTGAACAGTGATAGTTTGTCACAGCATTTTGATATATATATTTAGATATTTAGAGTACCTTAGATAAGTAGTTAGTGTGTGTGGGTGTTTAATAGTGACACTTTGTCATAGTATATTTAGCCCATAGTTTTTTTTCAGGGCTTATTTGAAATAGTTTTTGGGTGTGTCTTGGTTATACTACAGTACCTTTTCTTGAGACTGTATTGTTCATTATGGCTGAGCCAGATAGGGATAAGCATCCTAAGTCAGGGTTTAAGAAATGTCCAAAATGTGGACAGAAAACGTCTGTCACAGATAGCCATGCAAATTGTATACTGTTTGGGAGCTTTGCTGCTCCATTTGTCATTCCTTCTCTTCCAGGGTTCTTCAGGAGAGAAAGAAAGTTAATTGATAGAGGACTAGTCAAACCGTCATTTCAGGAAGCTTTGAATGACCAGGACAGGTCTAGTAAATCCTCAAAGTTTTCTAAGGCTTCTACTTCTTTGGAAGTAAAAAAATCAAGAAAACCATTGATGTCAGCTGCACAGCCCTTGGAGCCGACCGGTTTGTCTTTTCAGAGCCGGTCCCCAGTCCTGGAACCAGTATCCGAGGTACCTAAATTGCAAATCCTTCAATCAGTGCCTCCATCCATCCATTCATCTTGGTCCTCGTTCAGCCTTTCTGATTTGGATGTGGATCCTGTGGTGCAGACGTTGCTACA
This sequence comes from Protopterus annectens, assembly GCF_019279795.1. Classification (NCBI taxonomy): domain Eukaryota; kingdom Metazoa; phylum Chordata; order Ceratodontiformes; family Protopteridae; genus Protopterus; species Protopterus annectens. Next base: position 570,270,818 of record NC_056732.1, read on the forward strand.
GGCACCGGTGTGTTGCAAAATTTTTATCGGCTCGGACCCAAACGGTTTTGGAACCGAAGACTGTATTACCATCGACTTCATTTCCTCCTCTGAGCCATGCTGGTCCTTCGGAGCTGAAGGAGTCGTACTTGATGATTGTTGAGCCTTTGGATCTGATGCCTGTTCCAGTGTCATCGGTTCCATTTACTTGGATGTCCTCGGCACCGATAAAGGAGTCTAGCAGCTGGTCGGGTCCGGGGGGGGGGGTAGTCGGACTGACTTGTCGGTTCTGACTTTGCCTCTCAGGGCTTTGGCTCAGATGAGCTCGGCTCCTGCCTCTGGTTTGGAGCCTACTGTCTCGGTGCCGAGGGGATTGATGGTTTCCTCAGATCCAGCAGTCCCTTCTCATCGGAGCAGCGGTGCCTTTGAAGCCATGAGGAGAGTTATGTCTTCTAAGACATCTGTGACTTCAGGTCTGGCTATCTCCTCCCCAAAAGCACCTGCGCCTGCTTCTGCTTCACAGATCCTTTCTAAGTGTATAGACCCAGAGCCTCAGGAAGCCCCATTGCGTGGCCCCTGCTTTTCCGAGACCTCACCAGAAGTTCCCACAGATGAGGTTCCCAGGAAGAGAATCTGTAAGAGGAAGCACTTAGACACCCCACAGGAGTCTCTCACATCCAATACTGACTTGGATGAATCAGAAGAGCCCCCACAGTCCCCCTCTGAGGATATCTTATTTGCTGCGATATTAAAAATCCTTAGGCAGAGGGGTGACTGGCAGCCCTCCAACCCTACTGAAGATGAGTCGGTTTCCCTGAAGGCTTTTGGGTCTCAACCCTCCACCTCTTTGGTGTCTCTGCCCTTCGATGAGCTCATGGAGCTGGTCTCATGAAGGGCGTGGGAGTCTCTGGACACCATGGAGCCTGTCCCCAGGAGGCCTAATAAATTTATTTCTGCCCTCCAGGAAAAGTCCTTTCTTACCAAGGGAATGCCAGTTGATGCCATGGTGGTGGCGGCAGCCACCAAAAAGGAGATGTCAGAAACTTCTTCATCTATCTATCCTCCTAACAGAGATTCTAGGATCATGGATAGATATGGGAAGTGCACATACAGTTCAGCAACGTTTGGCTTGCGTTCACTGAACTATCTCACTCATTTTACGAGACTGCAAAAAGATCTCCTAAAAAAGCTTGGAGATACTCTTCAGAGTACAGTAGCTGCAGGAGCTTCAGACAAAGTCGCCTCCTAGCTTGCTACCCTCAATTCCATAGTCAACTCTTCCATGCATCTCATTTCATATGCAGCTGATGGAATGACTAGGGCAGTCGGTACAGGAATTGCTCTTAGGAGACATTCCTGGATGCGCTTGTGTTCCTTCGCGGAGCCCTTTAAGTCATCCTTTGTCAACACCCCTTTTGATGGCTCGTCCCTCTTCAGGCCCAAAGTTAAGGAAACTTTGACCAGGTGTGAGCAGGATGGAAAGACTCTGTCTGCCATCGGAGGCCGTTTTTCCACCCCTACCAGACCCTATCCCAAGGGTCAAAGTGGAGGAAAGATGTGGTACTGAAAAGCCCAAGGAGCCTTTCAGGACACACGTGGTGAACCCCCCTCCAGGGGCAGAGTAGGAGCAATAATGGAAGATGCTGTCCTCGCAGCAGAGGGGGTCCACAAAACCAGGGCAACAGAGAACAGCTCTTTAGGAAGCCCTACCAGAGCTCCTGAAAGGAGGCCAGACTGTCCTACTCTGGAGGCAGTTGGGGGTCGCTTATCTTTGTATCCAGTCGCCTGGCTCAAAATAACAAATGACAACTGGGTACAAAGTATAGTTTCCAGAGGATATTTCATTCCCTTCGCCACTCCCCCTCCATTGACAACAAAAATCCCAGATGTTCCACCCAGTTACAGGGAACAAGCAACAGTAGAAGTCCAAATGTTGCTAAGAAAAAGAGTCATCCAACCAGTCTCAGCAGACCATATAGGATCCGGAACTTACTCAAGATTCTTCTTAATTCCAAAAAAGACAGGGGACTGGAGACCTATTTTGGACCTCAGCAGGCTAAACAGATCTGTCAAGAAAGAGAAGTTCCAGATGTCCATGCTTCAGTCAATACTTCCCTTCTTAGCGAAAGACAATTGGATGTGCACTATAGATCTCCAGGATGTGTACTACCATATAAAAATGGCGAGACCATCCAGGGATCATCTGCACTTCTGGCTGGGAACCAATCATTACCAGTTTTGAGCCCTTTTTTTGTCTCACTACAGCCCCCAGAGTGTTCACCAAATGTATGGCAGTGGTCATGGCTCACCTGAGGCATTTAGGATTCCAGGTGTTTCTGCAACTAGATGATTGGCTCCTCGCCGCCACCATCAGGCATCAGCTTATACAAGCCAGGGACACCACTCTTTCTCTCTGTAGTCATCTGGGCATTACAATAAATTCAGAAAAATCTGCCTCGTCGCCATCACAACATATCGTTTTTATTGGAACATAATTGGACACCACCACCACCACTTTGAGTCTTCCAACAGAAAGAGTCTTATTACTCTGTCAGCAGGTTTACAATATCATATCCAAAGACAAGGCTTCAACATCAGAAGTGCTAAAATTGTTAGGCATGATGGCAGCTGCAATATTAGCGATACTGTTGGGTCGCATGCAGATCCGGAGTTTGCAATGGCTGTTATTCATTCAGTGGTCTTACCAAGAGCTCCCAATGTCTCATCTCATAATGATCACAAACACATGCAAAAAGGAACTTCAGTGGTGGTTGACCTCTCTTCATGTAACAATAGGTCGTCCTTTTGTCCTAACCCCACCAGCGGCCGCAGTGACCATGGAAGCTTCCCTGATAGGGTGGGGGGGAATTTTCAGGGAAGAAAAGCCCAAAGCACATGGACCGAACTGGAGACACATCTGCATATCAATGTCCTGGAGATGAGAGTGGTACTTTTAGTGTTGCGGTACTTCCAGGACTCTCTTCCTCTGGGAACAATTGCAATTCAGAAGGACAGCATGTCCGTGGTCTAGTAATTGAACAAACAAGGAGGAACCTGGTCCTACCCCTTTTGTCACGAGGCCCTAAGAGTATGGCAGTGGGCTACATCCACCCAATGCTTTCTGTTAGCAATGCACATCCCGGGGAAATCCAGTGTGATAGCAGACAAACTGAGCAGGGCAATTTTCTTGCCTCACAAGTGGTCCCTCAAGAAAGAGATAGTGGAGAGAATTTTCTGCAGGTAGGGCCAGCCTTGCTGCGACCTTTTTGCCAACCACATGAACACAAAATGCAGAAGCTACTTTGCCCTGATTCCCCCTCCGGGAGAAGCCCCAAGGGACTCACTCATACACGATTGGCCTCCGGGTCTCCTCTATGCATTCCCACCAACTCCCTTGATACTAAAAGTATTGCAGAAAGCAAAAGCCCTGGGAAGGACCATCATTCTAATAGCCCCTCATTGGCCTCGACAGATTTGGTTCCCCTTCCTTTGACTTCATCTGTTGGAAGAGCTGTGGATTCTGGACCCAGGTCCAGACCTTCTGATGCATTCATCGGTGGCTCTTCATCCCTCTCTTCAGTCTCTGAAACTGACAGCTTGGCTGCTCCAATTCCCAACATAGCCAGGTTCCATAACCTCTCAAATGAAATGCAGCAGATACTGATACCTTCACATAAGTCCTCTACTAGGAAACTATATCTTAGCAAATGGAGAAGGTTTTCTATATGGGCCTCTCAAAATAAAATTGATCCCTATAAAGCCCCTATTGCCTCCATATTAGAGTTTTCTGACTATGCTCTTCAATAAAGGAGCAGCAGTAGCAACAGTTCGGGTTCAACTTGCTGTGATCTCTAATTTTCACCTTGGCTTTGAAGGATTAAACATAATGTCTCACAAACTATCCAAAGCTTTTCTCAAAGGGACTTTTCATGTCAGACCACCTGTGAAATCCCCTTATACTCTATGGAATCTAAATTTTATGCTTTCACGCATTATTCTCCCACCTTTCTAACCAGCTTCCTCATGTGATTTGAAATATTTGTCATGGAAGACTATCTTCTTATTAGCCATCACTTCTGCCCATAGAGTGCCAGCGCTTCAGGCCTTGCCCATAAAAACTCCTTATTTGAATTTCCATGCTGACAGAGTGTCCCTGCGAACAGATCCTTCATTTTTACCCAAAGTTTGTACTGAAACTAACCTTAAGCAGATCGTAGATTTGCCAGTGTTCTTTCCTAAACATACCAACAATCTGGAGTATATGCTGCACAAGCTTGATGTTCATAGACAGCTCAAAATTTACTTGGATAGAACAAAAGAGTTCAGAAAATCAGAACAGTTTTTCTTTTCTTTTTCAGATTCCAGAAAATGTGTGCCAGTGGCAAAAACAACACTGCCTAAATGGTTATCTGATTGTATCACATTTGTTTATTCAGCTGCTAATATGCCCTTACAACACAAAATTAAGGCTCATTCTACCAGAGCAGTGTCCACATCTTCTGTCTTTTCTGCTAGGCTTCCTATAGACAACATTTGTGCAGCAGCCACTTGGTCAAAACCTCATACCTTTATCACTCATTACAAAGCTGACAAGGCCTCTAGGGCCCTCCTTTGGGTCTACTGTCCTAAAAAATATACTCCCGTGAGCCGCCCGAGAAAGATAGTGCTTGGGACACTACCCATCTGTAAGAATGAATGGCGGGATAGAAAAACTTCACGTAAAGAAGTTATGTACTCACCATAACGTTCCATGTGAGCTGTTCATCTCGCCTTCATTCTTACTTCCCACCCTCCTACTCCCTCCAGGGTTTTTTGAGGACCGAGATACTAGATTGTTCCTGATTGCTCAATCCTTCTATGGTTTCTCCTAAAGAGTGATAGAATGACACATGGTATTATTATCTGCAGCAAACAAGAGCTGAGGTAACTCTAGGCACATCATAGGATAGAGACTTGGCCTCGAGCTGTCTGAAGACCTCAAGCTTTGTAGTAGGCCGACTCGGAGTTGAGGATCAGCTACGAACCCATCTGTAAGAATGAAGGCGAGATGAACAACTCACATGGAATGTTATGGTGAGTACATAACTTATTTTTTCCTTGCCATACTTTCTTAAAATTGACGCATTTGCTTCTAATACTTAATTCTCATGTTCCAATGGTATAATTTAGATGGAACAAGTTTATGACAATAAGTATATATTGATTCCACCCTAGTCTTCAGAACCCATTTCATCATGATCCTGTCCACTGGTGATATTTTATTGAAATGAGATAGTCTGTAATGAGCCATCAGATCATCTGGGGCATCTCTCTGAAATGTCTCATAATTATTAAGGATGTTTTTGTAGTACCACGTGTTCTCCCTTTTTTGTGGTTGTGTGACCTCAGATTTAGTATATATAAATCAAAGAGGTAAGTGGGGCACGCTGCCTTCCCAAATATGGGGTATAGGGGGATTAACTCCAACAAGAAAAAAATAAATAAAATAAATAAAATAAATTCATAGTTTTGTTCCTAATTTTCATGACTTTCATTTCCAGTTTGGTGAAAGCTGGCATTTCATATATTAGATTGTCTCCATGCAAATGACTAGGCTTAGCTGAAGTGGGTGGTCCCTTGATGAGAGAGGGTTGGACCCATGTGTTTACATAACTGTGAAACTTGTCTGTTACATAAAAAAGTTAATGGAGTGTCATTTTTATCATGATAGTAGTGCATGTCTGTAGCCGCTAGTTGTGACATGTTAGGATGCACAGCCAGTAAAGTATATTATCTGGCATTTACAATGTAAGAAATGCCTTCTAAACTCATCTTTGACCATTGTGGACTTGACAGATGAAGGGACAGACAGACAGATATATATGACAAGAGGACAAAGTAAGATAAAAATTAATGAAATACATTATCAGTAGGTTTTTCATGCAAGGTACATGACAACCTGCTGTAGCCCAGACATATGGAGCTAAAACCACTGGAGAGGCAATTTTTACATACCCTGGGTGGTTGAAAGCAATTGACCTTTGGAATTACAGTTTAAAATGCACCCGTGTATATCAATTTTGACTATACCTGTTCCATGGAGTCTTATCTTTTAAATTTGTGATTCACTATTACATTTGTGTCTGCCTGTACAAAATGAATATTGAGAATAAACTGTTCTGTAACTGGGTAAACACTCGGTCTTCACCTCAGAGGCTCACAAATATAATGGTACAAGTCTGAAGAAGTGGTCAGTTACAGATCGTGAAAGCACTTACTTTGTGTATTAAACAACATTGGTTTCAACTATATACTCTTCAGCTGTTTGATTTTTTTATTATATTTGTGACAAAATGAATATTGTCTGGTCAGAATGAATATGTTTTTGAAATATTATATAACTTATATTCTAAACACATAAATTGCCATTGTGTCATGAATTAATGCATTTTATGCATGTATGTATGATCATAGTAATGTTCATAGGTTCATAGGTGTTTGCTAGGCTAGTGACCATGTGGACCTTTTGAAGCCTAGCCATGCATCCCAAATCTCTGACAAGTTCTGGTACCCCTGGTAAGTGTAATCAGTGGCTTGGGATATGAAATATTTACAAGAAGGGAGATGAACCATTTACATGCTGCCTGTGTCCATTACAGGCATAGGTGCCAAGCCTGGGATGAATTTCCTGTTCTCCATCCAACTGTCCAGGTTACACTTGATTTGGGTTAGGTTTGTATTTCTTTTTCTCTTAACCAGTTTGACTGTACTTAGCATTACTCATTTTCAGAGGAAAACTGGGAGGCTTCGAAACACATGCGGAAGGAAAAAAATATATATATAATGACATAAGGACATCAGAGTAGAAGCCAAAATAGTGCCAATTACAGAGAAGGTCATGGGGAGTAGGTTACTGTGGTTCAGTCAAATGTACAGGGAAAGAGAGGGTGACTTTGTAAAGAAGATTTGGGAGAGAAAGGAAGAAGGTAAGAGGAAGCAGAGAAATCCAGTCAAAAGATGTATGGAGTGCTTGACAGTCAGGCATGACTAAAGGAAGGTAGGAGAGCGACTCTGAACCTGGTTGACAAATGAAGAAAAAAAACTTTTCTCCTATAGACCTAGTGTGCACTGACTCTGCTAGCATGTGTGCACATCTTGTACATGCGGTTCAAAGAATCTGCTGGTAGTCTGTAGACACACACACACACACACACACACACACACACACACACACACACACACACACACACACACACACACACACACACACTGTACAGTATGTCACAGTGGCTATTTAACAGATCAGAAATGCTGTTTTGATGTGCTGTAAACCTAATGTATTACCACAAAAACTGATAATGGTACATGTAATCAGTGTAGTATGATATTAAAGCTATCTGACAACACAAATAATGTGGAACATCTGAAAAGCTGTGGTTAAATGAAGGTCTGGAAGTCGCAACACTAAAGATGCTAGCCTGCCTCAGTCAAGGATTTTGTGACCAAGACGGGCTGGAAGCAGGAAGATGCTTTGGAACACCAGCAGCCTGCCTGCTGATTTATTCCAGAAATAACAGGAACCTATAGCTGTGGAAACACAAGGATAACCAGAGGTCTGCTTTTTGATGTATCTGAGAGGTACAAGGCGGCTTGGCCTAAGCTGCAGTTCCAAGACTGTGGACTGTAAAGAACTTCATGTCCTTTTGAGAGACTTTATATGGATTTGGACTGTTAGTAACGAGTGATGCAATAAAACATTAGAAATGTTTGTTTTTTGCAGAGTCAAAAGGAAACTGTTTAACTGTTTCCGCTGTAAATAATGCACACTTGACTGCACTTGGACTAAAGAACCATCTTTAATCTATTCTGCTTTCACTATACTGGTACTTTTAATGGGCATATTTTTGTCAATATATACCAGACTTTATTTTTGTTCCTTCATTGCAGCTTGTAAGTGCAAGTTAATTACCTCACCTGGAAAGGCAGAACTTTTATTATTTTTGATGATTACACAACCTAAAAAGAGGAAGAGAAAGCTGCTTTTTCTTTTTCCCCCCTGCGCTGTGAAGAACTGTTACATTTTGAAAAATGGTGAAACTCATAAAAATTTTGGTGCAGACCAGCAAGCAAATGAATCAATATGTCACAGCTCTTCAGGAGGACTATGTGGCTATTTGAAAAAAGTGAGACTACTGATTGATATTTAATTGGTCTTCAATATCAGACAAATCTGATAGCCACTGCTCTGACCACCCCTAAAAAAATTGAGCAAAGATGATGTTGTTGAAGTATACCTTGTTATTTTCGAGAAATATGCCATCCAGAAGAATTGGGCTCAGTTTATCCAGGAGAAAATTTTGTCTTTTCAACTTACAGGAGAAGCGCTTGCATATATGGACATGGAAGGTGCTAACTATACACAGTATCAAAAAAAAAAAAAAAGTACTAGGACTGATGTGTAGGAACACGCAGTGCAGGATACAGCCCTAGTGAAAATGGACAGCAGCCTGGCATTCTGTTAAAAATGTTCAGGTCTGATAAAGAGGAAGGGCTAGGTGGTGCAGAAGCATCACAAGGAATGAGAACCCACCTTTTACTGGAAGAGGGAAGAACCCATGTGTTGACAGAAACTTGCTGGTAAGCTTTGCCATAAAACTCTAGTTCTTAAGTTAGTGAAAGAAGTCATTGCAGAAACTGAAAAGGGAAAAAAAAAAGTATTTGATATGGAACCTTGTCAGAAGATTACAGCTATTGAAGTAATAAAATACGTGTGTGTTGACAGAGTGGGAGAGACCTATAGTGTTAGGTTCACTAACAGAAGAAAGGGGACCTGAACAATAGTCCTAGGTTTCTTTATGGAAGTTTAAAACATATGGCTAACCAGGAACAGGACTGCCAGTAGCAGGTATTTAGAAAATGGAATTACCGAGGTAAAAGTAAAACAACTGCCAAAATCAAAATTAGAAGAAAGTGGTGTAGGTGCTTTTTGCAAAATAAGGAGCAACAGAAGTAACACCTGTACTTGTATTCATAGGTGAAGAGGCTCTATGCTCTACTTCATTTCTAGTGTGCTGAGGAAAGTGTTCTTGGCTCAGCAGATTTGCAGATAAGCAATAAGAATTTTAAGAAAGCACAATAAGGTGATGACACATTAAGCAGGGACAAAGAAAATGTAGACCCAACAGAGGGAGAAACAGAAGAACAGACAGAAGAATAAATTGCTATACAAAGTAAATAAGGACAAACATGTACTCAACTAACTGTTAGTACCAAAACCTTTTACAGCATCAAAACATTTAGGGCATAAGCAAAACCAACGCTAACATTTTAGCAAGGTTTTATTGAACTAGTGTAATGAAATGCATCAACATCTTCTTTGCATCTTGCCCAGAAGGTAAAAAAAAAGTACTACATCTTGGGTTCAGAAGTCCATTGATTCTTATGTCTGTTATGTAAATAGTACTGCAGTGGATAGCCTTTGAGATTGTAGGTTCACTAATAATCGAGAAATGTCTACAAATGTAGCTTGGTGATTGTTGACTATGGCTACCAAGTTTCCTGAAACAGAACCCATTGTGAAAAGTCAGTGCTAATTCAATAGCCAAAGAGCTATAGTTACTTTTCTCCAGTGTAGAAATTCACAAAGAAATGTTCACAGACCAAAAAATCCCATTTATGTGCAGGGTAATGGAGCAGCTTTGTCAATGTGTTAAAATAAGACAGTTTAGAACTTCGCCGAACCACCTTTAAACCAATGTGTTAGTGGAACGCTTTAATATAACTCTGAAGTCTATGCTGAAGAAGGACACCAAACATGGTGGTATCAAAGGGGGTCAACCAATTCACTGCTCTTTTTTTTCTATAAAAGAAAGGTTCCAGTTTAAACAGGATTTATCCCCATTTGAGTTATTATATCATAAAGCTTGCTCAACATAAAACAGACTTGGGAGGAAGATGAGAAAACCCTATTTCAAAGTGTGATAGTGCAATTTGCAACCTTGTAAGAGAGGTTAAACATTGTTATGCCAATAATTAAGGAACACATGCAAAGGGCACAACAGATGCATGAAATGCTATGCAAATAAGAATGTCAGATGTGGGGAGTTCAAAACAGGGAACAAAGTGTTAGTATTAGTTCCCTCTGCTGGAAGGAGGTCTGAAGCTTTTTTCCCCAGGCCTCCGCTGAAAAGGGGCTTTGTGACCAACTGGACTATCCTGATAAACAAATGCTCATAAACAAATGAAACCAAATAAAATAAATCCTTAGGAAAAACAGCAAGGACCCTTTGAGGTGGCACAGAATATGAACAAAGTGAACTACTAGGGAAGACAAACTGGAAAGAGAAAATTAGAGTAGATGTATGGCCCATAGCAGCAGATAAGACCTTTAAAACCCTCCTCAGATTTAATTGGGGTAGTGAATGGATTGGCAGGAAGAGGAATTGCTTGGGTCTGGGGGGGCTTTTTAGTCTCATAAAGTTTATGTTAACCTCAATATTAAAAAAAAAACAAACAAAAAACTTTAATTTACAGACGACAGGATTAATTTCAAACCACATAATGGAGATCTGGTCAAGAAAGATAAACATGTACATAAAGAGTATGCTCCAACCCCATGGCAGCTCTCATTAAACTTATTTTGCTGTTGTGTGCCCAAATGTGTCTTTATTTTGTTTTGATGTATGGGAAGATATACCATTCTGAATGTATTATTGTATTTCTGTGCGCATTCCTCATTAAGATTATTTGTTATCTTATTTAGGTTTAAAATGTATTACTATACTTATGGTAGACAATGTTCTAAGACCATTGCCTACCTATTTCAATCTGAGTACATAAATAGATTCAAACCACCTATATAGTAATTAGTAGAAGGCGATTCCTCACAATGGGTGACTGTGACCATTTGAATTAGACCATTTTGGCTAGAGTACTTCTTAAAGTTGCTCTGATGAAGATGTTGCCCCGAAGCAACTGCTTCACAAACAGTGTGTGAAAAAAATCAAAGACTAAGGCTAGGAGTGGTTGATTAAAGACTCAAAAGCCAAACTAACATTCAGAGACCTTCTGTGGCAAGGTGAAAAATGTATTGATACAGTCTACAAAGGCTGATGCATTCTTTTAACACAGAAAGAGGATACATTCAATTGTATTCTACACATAAGGGTAGAAAGTGGCACAGCATATAGAATTACTGCTCACAGTACTTGGTTCTTCAGTTAGTTTTGAGCTGAGATGCCATTCATGCAGTCCATGTATCATCCTTGTCCCTGCAAGGGATTTTTTGCTCCACATCCCAAAAATTTGTTGTAAGTGAATGGAGGACCCTGTTCATTGCTTACAGAGGTGTGTGTGTGTGCGAGTGAGTTTGTGTGTGTAACATCAAAGTAAGTCTAAGCACTTGTATCAGTCCTGCAATGGGTTGCTACTGCAGTCTGAATGACCCTATATGCCTGGTGGCCATTAAGTACCAGGATAGGCTCTGATTCTCCTATAACCCTACAGTGTGTAAATCAGGTAATCGAGGAATGAATAAATGAACAAAAAACAGTGTATGACTGCACAAATAATGTCTCCTAGGTCAGTTACAGATATTTTGGAAAGAAGTGAACAACCTGATTACTAGAAAAGCTACATCAAAATTCCTACTCTACAAATACTTCACAATGAACATTCAGATATGCAATTTTTGTGAGGCTTCCAGATTAATTGTTGTGTTTTCTCTTGTAAAATGTATGTGTCATTACAAATGTCCCCTTCTCAGCTATATGACATGCCATTATTTTATATCCCAGCTATTTCATTTAGTCAAGTCAGTTTGGAAAAATCTTGCTGTCTGGTAGAAAATATACTTTCACATCACTGCCTCTGATTTACAGCTAGAGTAGTCATTCACTGATCCCATCATTGCTAATGTGGAAATCAGCTGTTGATATTTCACTACATAATGGTACAGCCCATGTTTAAGGCCTATTTTATTGTAGTTTTCCTAGGAATGACATTTAAAAAATAGTAGAAATTCAAATCATTTTAAAGTAAAGCCTGATCTATGGAGCATGTTCCACTGAATGGTTTTGAAACAAGAGTGAAGATGAAATGGAAGTCAAGGCATAGTCCTCTGAATCTGTGCATGATCCTTTGATTCCTGCACTTACTTAAATAATTTATCCCACTGTAAAATTACATATCCTTGGAGTATGTTAAAAAGTTGTGCACTGAACCTGTTGAGAAGAATGGACTTGATCAGTCACTGTTCACTTTATATCAGTGCTATGATACAGAGATGTATAGACTTAACAAATTAACACATTAGCCTAAACACCTTTTAAAAGAATTTGTGTCACATGGTCTGATATTGTGTATGGTTGCACACTCTGAAAGAAATATTGGCAAATTTGTTCCCATGCAACTGGTCTTCATCTCATTCTTTAAGCTATTCTGCTATCTGTCCATCTATATTTATATCTATGTGTGTATATATATATATATATATATATATATATATATATATATTTACATGATGGTGGGAATAATTGCCAAGAAGCCATCTGTTCTTTTGTTAGAGAAATGGTTTAACTGCAGCCATCTGGTACCCCCTCTCTGTTTAGAATAATTTGTCTGAGAAAATTTCAAAGACATGCATCTGGAGCTTTTCACCCCACACCTCTGCTGAAAATTGGCTTTGTTCCAAGTCAGACTTTCCCGGTAAACAAATGTTAAATAAATAAATAAATAAATAAATAAATAAAATAGGAAGCTGGTTCTAGAAATTCATTTTTTTCTTCTGTTTGAGCAGAATATACAAGATTCCTAAAAAGGCTCCGTTTCATACATTTCTAAATGCAATATGTAAAGCTGCACTGTAAGTTTATAAAACATTTGAGTTTTAAGAGCGAGAAATAAAAACATTGCAGTTATGAGGCAAAGTTTCAGAGCTGTAGTGATGCAAGCAAGAGTGTATTATTTATTTGACATTTGTTCTTCATGATGACACAAGGTCCCACAAAGTCTATTGATGCTTTTGCTGCAGACTTGAAGAATTGATTCAAAGACTTTGAATTTGTGGGTTGCATGATTCATCAGTACCAGACTTAATCAACCTGTCACAGGTACTGGATGTTGTTAACCTGGTCCACTGTCTTCCCTTGTATCTCAGTTTTCAGCTCCTTCTGACTTCCACCATTTTCTGCCATGACATCTGTCTTATCGGTACTCAGTTTCATCCCCTGTGCCTTCAGTTTTGAATTCCAGTCCCCAATTATTTGTTGAAGTTCCTGGTCAGAGTCTGCTTGTAATGACACATCATCTGCATGCAGCATCTTTGTTTATCTGTCCTTTCCAACCTTTTAGTAATATAGTCCATCACCAGTATGAACAGCAGTGGGCTCATAACTGAACCCTGATACACACACACACTCCCAACTGTAACCCTCTGACAGCCTAAACATTGTTCATATTCATGGCATTGTGTCCCAGTACATTACATGCACTAATTCTACCAATGTTTCATTGACTACTAATCATTGTAGGACTGCTCAAATCAGCTTTCTTGAAACCTTGCCACATGTCTTTTCCAAGTCTAGACATGCCAGTTTTGACTCTTTCTTCATCTGTTGCTTCTTTTCTACTATCTTTCTCACTGTAAACCTCATGCAGTTTGTGCTTTATCCTGGTCTGTAGCTGAACAGCTCATCACCGATCTTATTTTCTACTCCTGTGTATATTCATTTATCAATCACCCTGTCCAGCACTTTCATGTAGTGTGTCAGGAGTTCAGTACCTGCATGCTGCTCCGTCTCCTTTGTTCTTGTACACTGGTATTAGAATGCTCATTCTCCAGTCAACAGAGAAACACCTTTCTTTCCATAATGCAATGAATACCCTCAGGAGCCATTTCTCCCCTAATACATCCAACATCTTGATCACATCTGCTATAACTGCATCTGGTCCTGCTGCTTTCTCTGCCCTCATTTTGCTTAGTACTTTACTTACCTTTTTAGGGTGGTAGGATGAGGCTTTCCTTTCCTCCATTGTATGCATCTGGGGTAGTACAACATTTGTGGTTTTCTTCATTCAGAAGCTGCTGGAAGTATTCCTTCCATCTGCTTCTAATGCCACCTGAACAGCCTTGTAGTTCCAAAGTTATAAACTTTTGTGCAAATGCTAACTACTTGGTATTTCTAACTCTGACTGTTAGTATTTCAATACATTGTTTTCAGAATGTCTGTCTCATACCTCTGCATTAATGCGTGCTTTGTCAACAGTCTGTAAATAAATGCTGCATTAAAATACTTATTCCTAAAATCTTACTTGCAACCTCCATCTTAGAATAATTTAATGTTAAGACAGTTGGCAATTTCTTATTGTATTTGCACAGAATTTGTACTTCTAATGCTTACTGTAAGTAACCATTTCTTTTTTTATTTATAGGTTCATAGGTGTGTACGAGGCTAACAACCACTAGGGCCTTTTTAAGCCTAGCCATGCATCCCAAGCCTCTGTCGAGTTCTTGTACCCTTGATAAGTTTAAGCAGGGGCTTGGGAGATGAAATATTTACAAGGGGGCTGGGAGATGAAATATTTACAGGCTGCCTCTGCCCGTTAGAGACAAAGGTACCAAACCAGGGATGAATTTTCTGTTCTCCATCCAGTTGTCCAATTTACACTTGAATTGGATTAGGGAGGAACTCTGCTTCATATGGCTGGAGAGCCTGTTCCAGAAAACAGGTAGTCTCTGGCATACATACCTACCTGTTCAGCAGGTACTATATATATATATATATATATATATATATATATATATATATATATCACAGGCAATGTTTAAGTCTTTAGAATGTGTAATCCTGGTAAACTTTATTTTGTAGATATGCAGGAAGTCCATCAGGGTGAGGTCTGACAATGCCTTGTATGACCGGCATATAGCTTCCCTCAGCAGCCTGCAGAAGATCGAATATAAAGTGAGGACTTTGAGGCTGTCTGCATAGGGTATGTTACTTATGCCATGTATTTTTAGTGAGGAACCTCTGTGGACATTCCAATTGTTGGTTGTGCCTGGTTAGGTACATACCAAAGGGGACACTGTATTCAATGACAGGTCTGATGAATGCTGAATACAGTGGAACAATGATGTCCTTGGACCTAGATGCCACACCTTTATTTATAAGTTGCACAGCATAGAATGATTTATTCACTACTGTAGACACATGATAATCAAAGGCTAGATTACTGTCTATATATGTCCCTAAGTCCCTGACTTCGCGGTCAACTTTTAGGGATGCGTTGTCAATATGATAGTTACCAGTAGTGGATGACTTCCTGAAAGATACTATTATGCTTTTCTTGGCATTTAGTTTTAGTCCATGTCTCTGACACAAGTTATTTGTCTGTGTCTACCCTTCCTGGAGAACATTAGTGCTGGTGGTGGATTCTATGATTGCTCCTAATTTGCAGTTATCAACAAATTTGCTCAGCCAGAGGCCTTTGACATTGGTCTTGACTTGGGAGAAGTAATTGCCAAAGAGGAATAGTCCCAGGGCCGATCCCTGAGGGACTTTGTTTGTGACTGGCCTCTCTGTAGAGGTGGACTCCCCAGTTCTAACTTCCTTAGTCTTGTCTGTGTAAGCCAGCTAGCTATCCACTGGGTGATGTAAAGATTTATACCTGACCTCTTGAGATGGTCAACAATACCTCAGTGGGGTATTGTGTCTAATGCCTTGGCCAGGTCAGAGTAGGGAATGTGAACCATTTTGCCCTCATCCATTGATTTGGTGAACAAAGACCACCAGGTTGAGTTGGCATGACCTGCCATTGAAGAAAACAGACTGGATTAGGTCCAGTGTCCGGATGTTTCCCATGTCATTTCCATGATAATTCTTTCCATGGTTTTGCATATGAGACTAGTGAGACTTATGGCTTTTAGTTTCCAGGGTCTGTAGATGGCCCACCTTTGGGAGGAGGTACGACTGTTGCTGTTCTCCATTCATTAGACATGAAGCCTGTTTGGAGGCTATGGTTAACTAGCAATTCCAGATGGCATGATATTTCATGATGTAATGTGATCCTATCTCGCCTACATTCAATACATATGGGTTCGGAGCCGATCCTCGGCTCCGACTCGGCACCGAATACAATAGAACGCAGTCTGTTATTGGCTGAGCTATTCTATATCCCAGGATGCACCACCACTAGTTCCCCGATCTCGTTTGCCGCTCAAGAGCATAGACGTGGTCTCGGACTTGGCTGAGCTAAGTACTTTTAGTCAGATAGAACTTTTTGTCTGAAAATTCTCTTTTTCCCCCAAAAGCTGTTTTAACAGCTACTGTTGTGATACTGTTGTAATTTTATTGTGTTTGGAAGTTTTCTTGTGCTTTTTTTGAGGTAATCTTGTGGTGATTGTGTCTGTTTGTCGACAGGCGGTTCCGTTTAAATTAGAGGGGCCTAGGCCTGTGAAGTTTGTGTCATTTGTTGTTGTGGTCGTGTTTTTCCTGTCAACTTAAGTTTTTGGTGAAGTTACAATGTCTAAAGAACATAGGCCTTCAGGATTCAAAAAATGCACTAAGTGCGGGTATAAAATGTCAATAACGGATGATCACGCGCTATGTGTGTACTGTTTAGGGCCTAAACATCTTCAAGAGTCCTGCAGTGTGTGTCACGCTTTTTCCTCTCGAGTCCTCCAAGAGAGGAAAAACAAATTAATCTTAAAAGGGCTGATTGCTCCATCCTTTGAGGAAGCTTTGACTTCTGGCTCTCCTACTTCCCAAAGGAAAAAGAAATCGTCGGCTCCGACCAGTCCGTCGGAACCGACAACAAAAAAATCTAGGCAGGCTTCTCCTTCGGCTCCACGGACTTCGGAGCCGAGGGTGGAACGGTCTGCCTCGATGTCTTCTGCCTCGACTCCTTCAGTTTCGGAGCCGAGAGCTCGAGCATCGAGAGGTGTGTCACCTTCATCGGCTCCATTGTCTTCGGAGCCGATGAGGGTTACATGCTCAGACACTTCCCCCTCGGCGCCGAAGCCCTTATCGGCTCCGAGAGAAGTTGAAATAGTGATGGAAGCTTCCTCGGCGCCGATAATTATGGAACCTTTACGGAGCCGGTCCCCTTGTCTATCGGAACCGATGGAGAAGTCTTCTCGGACCCGATCGGTTTCTTCCCGATCTTCGAGGATGTCCGATTCGGACATAGACAGGGTACTACAGAAGCTTTTCCAGTCTCCAGTCTTCACCAAATTGATGTCGGCTCCGACCCAGTTGGTACTGGAGCCGACTGCCCATCCTACTTTGTCGATTCCTCCTCCAACAGCCTCGGCGCCGTTGGAGTCGGTGCTGGTGGATCCGGTCGAGGTAATTGAGTCGGCTCCGACTCTTACTTCTACCCCGTCTCTTGGGTCGGGGTTCGGAACGGGGACCTCCTCTGTCGGCCCCGGGGGGGTGCTTCGGGCCCGATTCTTTCGGTTCCTAGCCTCCCTCTCGGTGCGTCGGCTGCAGGGGCTCCTACGTCCGTTGTGGCCTCGAGGGTTGGACCTTCCCAGGATTCTGGGGGTCCGGCTTTCGATGCTATGAGGAGTGCCTTAGCCAAATCTTCTGTGGCTACTTCGACTTTTTCACCACCACCTTCCATGGATTTGGAAACTGGTGCTTCCGGAGTTCCCCTGTCTCACAGCGGAGCCCCTAGGCCTGAGGATACCCCCACGGGTGGTTCCCTTCTTCCTGGAGGTTCCTCCGACGCGCCTTCGGAGGGACCCCAGAAAGAAATTGTGTAAGAGGAAACACGTTGACTCCCCTGATGAGTCTCTTACATCGGATACCGACCTCGATGATGCGGAAGGGTCCCCAAAGTCGTCCTCGGATGATGTCTCCTTCGCGGACATATTAGAAATCCTTAAACAACGAGGCGACTGGCAGTCCAAACCCCCTTCTGCTGAGGAGTCGGTCTTCCTCAAGGCCTTTGGGGCTCAGCCCTCCGCCTCCTGGGTGTCTCCACCCTTCGATGAGCTTCTGGATTTGATCTCTCGAAGGGTGTGGGAACACCCGGATTCTGTGGAACCGGTGCCTGCTCGACCCAACAAGTTCCTTTCGGCTCCACCGGACAAAGAATTTTTATCCAAGGGCGTGGCAGTAGATGCTATGGTGGTGGCATCTGCTACCCAACAAGATGTAGCAGAGGCTTCGACGTCCGTCCATCCTCCTAATAAAGAGTCTAGGAGCATGGATCGGTACGGCAAGCGTACCCTGACTTCAGCGGCCTTTACGTTAAGGTCCCTGAATTATTTGGCACATTTTACTAGACTGCAGAGGGATCTGGTCAAGGAGCTGTCAGACTCCCTCTCGGGTAATTTACCTGAGCAGTTAGCCCAGTCGGTTAGCGCTCAGTTATCTACCCTTTCTTCTTTATCTAACTCCTCCATGAGGCTCATATCTTATGCTGCTGAAGGAGTGAGTAGAGCGGCGGGTACAGGGGTTGCCTTACGAAGACAAGCCTGGCTTCGCCTGTGTCATTTTGCGGAGGCGTTCAAGTCTTCCTTTGCCGACGCTCCCTTTGATGGGTCCTCATTGTTTGGACCCAAGGTAAAGGACACCTTGATTCGTTGTGAGCAAGAGGGTAAGACTTTGGCTGCTGTCAGAGCCCGGTTTTCCACTCCCTTCAGGCCTTATCCCAAGGCTCGAAGGGGTGGGAAGATGTGGTTTCGAAAATCTAAGAAGCCTTACTCGCCACAGCAGAACGACTCCCCTTCTAGAGGCAGAGGAAGGGGAAATTTTTCTGGAAGACGCCGTCCCAGAGGCGGCGGAGGCCCTCGCAACACTGGAGACCGCGAGTCCTTTCGTGGCTCTCCCTCCTTCCAACATCCCTGAAGGAGTGCCCAACTGTGCAGCTCCGGAGCCAGTCGGGGTCGCTGGAGCACCTAGAAGCCTGGAGACAGATTACTCAGGACCAATGGGTGCTTCGAATAATTGCCGGAGGATACACCATTCCCTTAGATCATCATCCCCCACCAACCCGAAGGATCCCGCACCCTCCACCCAGTCAGCGGGTTTTAGCAGCCTACGAGGTGTCAAAACTGCTGCGAAAAGGAGTCATCCAACCTGTCCCCGCAGACCAAGCCGGATCAGGGACTTACTCAAGGTTCTTTTTAGTGCCAAAAAAGACCGGGGACTGGAGACCCATCTTGAATCTCAGCAAATTCAACCGATTCGTAAAAAAGTCCAAATTTCGGATGGTCACCTTACAATCCATTCTTCCGCTGTTGGAAGAAGGTGTTTGGATGTGCTCCATAGATCTCAAGGATGCTTACTACCACATATTAATAAACTGGGCATCCAGAAGACACTTACGCTTCAGCCTGGGAGACAGTCATTTCCAGTTTCGAGCTCTGCCCTTTGGTCTCACTTCAGCCCCCAGAGTGTTCACCAAATGTTTGGCAGTAGTGACTGCTCACTTGAGGAGTTTAGGATTCCAGCTGTTTCCGTACCTAGACGACTGGCTCCTAACTGC
Organism: Protopterus annectens; assembly: GCF_019279795.1. Classification (NCBI taxonomy): domain Eukaryota; kingdom Metazoa; phylum Chordata; order Ceratodontiformes; family Protopteridae; genus Protopterus; species Protopterus annectens. The sequence goes on from NC_056732.1 coordinate 570,290,267, forward strand.
CACCTCCAAGCATCTACTTTTAGAGAATCTAACAGCCACTATCAAATTAGGCAGTTCCTTAGGGATCACCTTCAATTGGTCAAAATCAGTGCTGCAGCCATCTCAGCGTATTCTGTTCATTGGAGCAGAAATAGATACAAGACGAATGCGGGTCTTCCTTCCTGCAGAAAGAATAGAGACTCTTCAAAATCAGGTCCGGACTCTACTCAAAAGACGTTGGGCTCCAGCAAGGATGGTGTTGCAACTACTAGGCTCCATGGCGGCCGCCATTCTCATGGTTCCCTTTGCAGGGCTGCACATGAGGATTCTCCAGTGGCTTTTGTCAGTTCAGTGGTCTTACCAGGACCTTCCTCTCAATCACCAAATACTGATTACAGACAAATGCAAGCAGGACCTTCGTTGGTGGCTGGTAACCGCCAACCTCAATCCGGGTCAAGCCTTTGTTCCCCCACTCCCCGTCGCCACGCTGACTACGGACGCCTCCCGGACAGGGTGGGGGGGGCATTGTCTGGGCAGGTCGGTTCAAGGCACGTGGCGCCCGGACGAGTCTGTTCTTCACATCAATGTTCTGGAGATGAGGGCGGTGCTATTAGCATTGCAAGCTCTACACGACCACCTTCCCCAAGCCGTGATTGCCATCCAGTCCGACAACATGTCAGTTGTCTGGTACTTGAACAAACAAGGAGGAACCAGGTCCTACCCTCTTTGCAGGGAGGCCATGAGAGTATGGGAGTGGGCGATTGCTACCAAATGCTACCTACTGGCAACGCACATTCCGGGGAAGTCCAACGTGATAGCCGACAGGTTGAGCAGAACTATTCTCTCTCCTCACGAGTGGTCTCTAAACGACAAGATAGCCTCACAGATCTTCTCGAAGTGGGGAATCCCTTGTTTCGATCTTTTCGCGAGTCCCCTCAATGCGAAATGTCCACATTTCTTCACCCTGACTCCTGCTGCGGGGGTGACACCCAAGGACGCTCTAGTCCACGATTGGCCCTCCGGCCTGCTGTATGCCTTTCCACCTATTCCCCTTCTCCCGAAGGTGATTCAGAAGGCGATTCGTCTAAACAGCAAGATGATATTAATCGCCCCGTTCTGGCCTCGGCAAACCTGGTTCCCCTTTCTACGCAAATATGCGTTAGGCGGTCCTTGGTTCCTGGATCAGCTTCCGGACCTCTTGACTCATCAGTCGGGACGACTCCACCAGTCCCTCCCTGCACTCAGGCTAGCAGCCTGGTTACTCCTCTTCCAACCGTAGTGAGAAACCATTCCTTAGCCCCAGAAGTCATGCACATCTTATCCTCGGCTCACAAGGCTTCTACCAAGAAAATATATACTGATAAGTGGAAGAGGTTTGCCATCTGGGCCCAATCCCGAGGAGTGGATCCAGTGACAGCTTCCGTGTCGGAGGTGCTAAAGTTTTTAGCCACTCTATTTAACCAAGGGTCTTCGGTGTCCACCATTAAAGTACAATTGGCAGCTATCTCTAACTTTCATGAATGTATTAATCCTTCCTTAATGAGCAACAAGTTATGTAAGGCTTTCATTAAAGGAGCTTGGCTGTTACGTCCCCCTACTGTTCATCTGGCACCGCCATGGGACCTTAACGTAGTGCTAGGGGCTTTGACTTCGTCCCCTTTTGAGCCAGCAGCTACCTGTGAATTAAAGTTCCTTTCTTGGAAAACTGCCCTCTTAGTCGCCATCACTTCAGCTAGAAGAGTTTCAGAGCTCCAGGCCTTGTGTATTAATCCACCATACTTGGTTTTTCACAAAGACAGAGTGTCCCTCAGACCAAATCCATCCTTTGTTCCAAAGGTTTGCTCTAAACTGGCTCTTCGACAGTCACTAGAACTACCTGTCTTCTTTCCCAAATTTTCAGATAGGTCTGAATACGTCTTTCACTGCTTGGACGTCCATAGACAATTGCATTTTTATTTGGACAGGACGCAAAAAACCAGAAAGTCAGACCAGCCTTTTCTGTCCTTCTCAGATAACAGATTAGGTAATGCGGTCACTAAAGTCACTATTGCTAAATGGATCAGGGACTGCATTACTCATATTTATGCATCCTCGAATAGAAAACTCATAGCTCCGATTAAAGCTCATTCTACTAGAGCTATGGCTACCTCAGCAGCATTTCATTCTAAACTTTCTATTGATGACATTTGTGCGGCTGCCACGTGGACCTCCTCACATACTTTCATTTCTCACTACAAATTGGATGTGGCATCCAGGGGTCGAGCTTCCTTCGGTTCCACAGTTCTCAGGAGTGTTTTCCAGTGAGCCTCCCAGGAATAAGGTGCTAGGGACGCTGTCCCATATGTATTGAATGTAGGCGAGATAGGATCACATTACATCTTTTAGTTATGTACTTACCATAACTTTAGATGTATGGGATCCATCTCGCCTACATTCCTAATAACCCACCCTCCATCCCCCTGCCTCATAGATCAGGAGAGACCGGTCGATTCGAAATCCAATCTTTCCTCTCTTGAAAGACCTGAGTATGTTATTCTAATGGTATGTCTCTGTGTCTATGAGTGCGGACAAACAAGATCTGGGGAACTAGTGGTGGTGCATCCTAGGATATAGAATAGCTCAGCCAATAAGAGACTGCGTTCTATTGTATTCGGTGCCGAGTCGGAGCCGAGGATCGGCTCCGAACCCATATGTATTGAATGTAGGCGAGATGGATCCCATACATCTAAAGTTATGGTAAGTACATAACTAAAAGTTTCATGCCATTTAGAAGGCATTCTGTGATATTGTCTAGGCCCATCAATGGAGTTTTCTTGGCCTTAGAGTGTTGAGCACCTGTACAGTAGTGATAGTAGGGTGCATTATATTTGCTGATATTTCCTAAGCAGAGGTTGAAGGGGAGAGAGGGATAAAGTTAGAGCTGATTTTGTCTGCCAGTAGGTTTGCTGTATCTCCTGGCTCAGTAAAGGTGGCTCCATTAACAATGAACTTTGCACAGAATTGTGTATTGCTTTTGCAGACATAGCTAAAGAATGCCTTCTGGTTGTCCTTGTCCTGGGAAGCCAAATTTACCTCAAATGTGGCTTTGGTAGACTTTTTTGTTTGGTTTAATGAGAGTACTTTTATCATGCTGGGTGCTATACCTCCTAACATTTGCCATGATTTTCTTCCTTCTGTTGTAGAACCTACTGATGTTGTGATTCCACCAGGGTGGCTTGTGTTTTTAGTTAGTTCTGTACTTATTCCTGTTGGATACAGCTGCCTGTGTGCAGTTATTAATACACTTTGATAGAGTTTCTGTAAACAGTTCCACATAGGCGGCAGTTTTCTCAGGGTTTATTTTATTAGCCAGGAAAGTAGTTTTTTCCAAGTACACCTTTCAGCAATGACCCTAGCTTTAAGGCAAACATGTAAAAGTACAATTAGTTATGACAAAGATGTACACATAGTGATGGAGTATTTGTTCAAAAAAATTCTGAGGAACAATTTCAGAGCAAACAGAAAAAATAACTGTAATTAAATTAACATAATTCAGGACATATATGCATACAATTGGTGTAAAACAGTATTGTAATTCAAAACAAATGACATTAACAAAGAACAATAGATAAATTAGAATAAAAAAAAACAGCATTACCATTACTGCCTGATGATTTGGGTCATGACTGAAAAGGGTTCTGTGACGAGCCCACTCATTTGTTTAACAAATGTGAAAATTAAAATTAAAAAGTAATTAAAAATTATGTTTTTTGCTGATACGTATTTATTTACAGAAGTTGTAAAGTTAAAGGGTACAAATGGCACTATCAATGCAATGAAATCTGTATTTTGAAACCATAGAATTCCTGATGTAGTGGTCTAGGCTAGTAGATCACAATATACAACTATGAAATTAAAGAGAATTACGGAGAACTGGGAACTTGAATATCTGAACTGTAGTCTGAACAATCTGTAGGCCAAAGATTTAGTGAGTAACACATTTTATGAATAAGCTCAGTGCAGTCAGTAAAACTTATATAGTCTTACATCTTGCTGTGTTTCAGTTTTAAAGTACTCCATTGCAGGATGTGTATCTATCATCCATTCAACTATACATGTTGCATATATGTCACCCATATGGGTTATATCCTACTTAGGACATAACAGCCAGCTGGCTTCTCTACCACATTCCACTCATCCAAAACATTGGCAGCTCAGGCAGAGCTGAAGAAAATCAATGGTTTAGGTATAAAGCCCTTCGCAGCTTACCTGCCATTAAAGAGCACTCCTCTTGCTGGCTTTCAAGGATTGATGGTTAGCTAGTGGTACTCTTACTGCTGGGCAGATATGTTCCCTTTGGAGGAAAAAACTCTCACATTCATATTTTTTGTCAGAAAAGTTACTTTTTTCTGTGAAATTAATTTAATTAAGCTAGGAAAAAGTGTTTTTATGGACCGTCACATGACTTTCAGTTACTTTTTACAGTGAAGAGAGAGTTTTTACTTTTGTGAAAGAAAGTTGTTAAATCTAAGCTTTTCTTTGCTTTTTTCTAATAAAACACTTGGATCCAATTACTTTTGGGGCTGGGCTAAGTGTTTAAAGTGTTTTTCACTGTATTTTGGTTATAAAAAATACTTTTTTAATACTTACCTGTTTCAGTGACTTCTGCTGTCAGTCTTAACCTGGCTTTGTTTTTGACGTCATCATGGAACAACTTACCTGTTCCCCCTTCTTCCTTCTTTCAACCATAAAAAAGGATCTTTGCAAACAGCCTTTGCCCCTTCATCAGGCTACAAATTTGCCTCAGCTGCAGGTGGGTGACTCTGCTGTGGTCATTTCTAGTTCCTCAGACCGCTCTTCTTTTTCATTGACCCCATCTGGTTAAGTCCCTGCAACCACCATAGACGGGGGTTAGAGACATCCTCTGTGTTTGTTGTAGTGTCCTTATTGGCCATGGGAGAAACATCATTGTCAGTCTTAGTAGAAGGAGCAGGGAGTACCTCTCTGCCTCACCAGACACTGGACAGGGATGCCTTTCCCTAGGGAAGATTTTCCTGTCAGAAGTCAGTCAGCTTCTAAAGACATTTCAGTCAAAAAAGAAGAAGAAGGTTAAACATTTATCTTACCATCTCATTTACTTTGGAGAGGAATAATTTGTTGGGTTTAGCTCAGGGCTTAGTTTCAGATCTTGACCCTTCTGTTTCTAGTGTTACTGGTAAGAGAAAAAAAAAAGAAATTCTTAATTTTCTGAAGATTTCCAGTAAATTCAACAGGAAAATAATTCTGAGGGGACATTTGCTTTTTCTCCTGTGGTAAGTGATAGCCCCTTAGAAGAATTTTCTTTTTCTGAAACCATATCCAGAATGAACCAATTATTTCAGTGTGACTATATTCCACTGTCCTTAATAATATGATTTATTGTAGCTGGTATTTCATGAACCTACTCCTGTTCTTCCAGCATTATAGGATGTGTTTATGACAGCTTGTAACTTGCCTGACAGACATCCTACTGCCCATAAGCAAGCAGATAAATTGTATAAACTTCCTCAGTCACACAAATTGTTACTGTCCAATCCTATTTCTGACCCTGCAGTGATTTCTTTGGTAAATCCTGCTTCTGCTAAACATTGAACAAATGCTAATGTCTCCCTTCTGATGCATTCTTGTGTTAAAATGCTTATGAAATGGTTGTTGCATACATGGCCAACTAGAAAATGAGTAACTCCTCTTTGGGATCTTAACTTTTGTTTTGGAAAAATTAACGCTTGATCAATTTGATCCAGCCCATCAGACTGATTTGAGGTTCATAACATGGAAAACATTTTTACTGATTGCTCTGACTACTGCAAGAAGAGTATCTGAGTTGCAAGTTCACGTGGCGGGTTAACCTGATTTCATTTTCCAAAAATATAGGGTTTCCTTGAGAACTAATCCTCCTTTTGCCTAAAGTAGTATCCATGTTTACTTTGAGTGAAGCTGTCCCTCTCTGTCTTCTTTTCAGAGCCTAAAAATAAAGAAGAAAAGATTCTTCATGCTCTGGATGTCCACTGACAACTTATCTTGTCAGAACTAAAACTTATGAAGGTAAGAAAAAAGGACAAACAGTGTTAAAGCAAATTCTCTCCAAATGGTTGTCACATGCTATTTTCCTTGGTTATGCTCACTACAATAAGGCAATTCCATGCAGGGTTAAGGCATACTGTGCCACAACCTTGGCTTCATTAGTGGCTTTTGGGCAAGGGGTACATTCTAGAAATATTCTAGAAGCAGCAGCTTGGTCTTCTGTACAGATCCTTACAGAAGTACTAGAAACTAGATTGCTTTTCCAGTTCTAGAGCAGGTTTTTCTAGGACCATTATTCAGGGGCTCCTGGACCCTCAATCTCCCTCCTCCTGGTCAGTTTAAGCTATGGAATTCTACCCATATAGCTAAGGCTACTGCAGCAGTGAACAAATGATAAACATAGTACAGTTGTGCTGTTCTAATGAATGCTGCTGTAGTAGCCACTCTGTCCTCCATCCCCTTATTTTTGTATATTTTTTTAGTTGCTAGGGTGAGGAATTTAATTTTTATTTACCTAGTATTGACCTCTTTCATGGCTCTAGCCTCCCACTCACAGTTGCAATGAAATCTCTGAAGGGCTTTGCATCCAAACCATTGATTTTCTTCAGCATGGCTCAAGCTGCCAGCTGTACAAGTGGAAGTTGTGCTAAAACCATATAGCTAAGGGTAGTGCAACAGTGATTATTCAAACATCTATTGTTATGGTAAATTTATATACATAGCTCTACTTTCCTCTACTTCCTTACCTCAGTCTGAAAATGATTTCAGTGTGGAAGAGACTGAAAGCAAAGCAATGTAAACAAAAAGCCCTTTTATGGCAAAATAGTAAAATGCCTCTTTTTTAAAAAAAGGGGAATAGAATGAAGGTGCAACAAAGTTCCACAGGAAAAGTAATCAGGAATGGCTATAAAGACGTGTGTGTAGCTAGGATTTTTAAGATAGAAAGTTGCTGGGTAGAAACTGGAGACATTTGTTCAAAACAAACATGTCCCAAAGAGACTGAGACAAGTATAAGATTTGTGTACAGGATGTATCAAGAAGTGCATGCAAATCTTCTTCTTCTTCTTTCGGCTGCTCCCATCAGCAGTTGCCACAGCAGATCAACTGTTTCCATTCCTTCCTGTCCTCTGCATCTTGCTCTCTCACACAAACCACCTGGATGTCCTCTCTCACCACATCCATAAACCTTATCTTAGGCCTTCCTCTTTTCCTGTTACCTGGCAGCTTCATCCCTAGCATTTTTTTCCCAATATACTCTGCATCCCTCCTCAGCACATGTCCAAACCAACGTAATCTTGCCTCTCTGGCTTTGTCTCCAAACCTTCCAACCTGGGCTGACCCTCTAATATACTTATTCCTAATCCTGTCCATCCTCGTCACACCCAGTGCAAATCTTAACATCTTCAACTCTGCCACGTCAAGCTCTGACTCCTGCCTTTTTGTCAGTGCCACTGTCTCCAACCCATGTAACACATCTGGTCTCACTACCCTCTTGTAGACCTTCCCTTTCATTCTTACTGGTACTCGTCTGTCACAAATCACTCCTGACACTCTTCTCCACCCACTCCATCCTGCCTGTACTCTCTTCTTCACCTCTCTTCCACACTCGCCATTACTCTGAAGTGTTGATCCCAAGTATTTAAACTCATCCACCTTCGCCACCTCTACTCCCTGCATCCTCACCATTCCTCTATCCTCCCTCTCATTCACACACATATATTCTGTCCTAGTCCTGCTGACCTTCATTTCTCTTCTCTCTAGAGTATATTTCCAACTCTCCAGGGTCTCCTCCACCTGTTCCCTACTCTCACTACAGATCACAATGTCATCTGCAAACATCATAGTCCACAGGGACTCCTGTCTGATCTCATCTGTCAACCTGTCCATCACCATTACAAATAAGAAAGGGCTCAGAGCTGATCCTTGATGTAACCCCACCTCCACCTTAAACGCATGTGTCACTCCCACTGCAGACCTCACCGCTGTCACACTACCCTCATACATATCCTGTACCACTCATACATACTTCTCTGACACTCCCAAATTCCTCATACAGTACCACAACTCCTCTCTAGGCACCCTGTCATATGCTTTCTCTAAATCCACAAAGACACAATGCAACTCCTTCTGACATTCTCTTTACTTCTCCATCAACACTCTCAGATCAAACATCGCATCTGTAGTGCTCTTTCCTGGCATGAAACCATACTGCTGATCACTAATCATCACCTCCCTTCTTAACCTAGCTTCCACTACTCTTTCACATAACTTCATGCTGTGACTGATCAATTTAATCCCTCTGTAGTTACTACAGCTCTGCACATCACCCTTATTCTTAAAAATCGGTACTAAAGCACTTTTTTCTCCATTCCTCAGGCATCCTCTCACTTTCCAAGATTTCATTAAACAATCTAGTTAAAAACTCCACTGCCATTTCACCTAAACACCTCAATGCTTCTACAGGTATGAAGTGTATGCAAATATGTCTGAAAAAACTACTTACAGAAGCACTTCCACAAGTAGCAGGAGATAAAGTAACCATGCATGTGAATCCATGATGTCCGACAGGATCAAGACCAGTGCAGGGGTGACTGTAACACTACAAAAGTAATTTACAGGGCAAAGTCCAATGAATGTGATGCATTCTATGTGGGTAAGACTGTAAACAAACTCAAGCGTGGGATTTCATGTCATCTGTCAGAAATCTGCTCTGGATGTAAAAATAATGCACTAGCCAAACACCTTTCTATTCATAAAAGATACACAGGTTCCAGATCCTGGATCGCAGAGACATGGGTGATCTTGAAGGAGACATCCTGAATATTCTGGAGAAACATGAACTCATGTGGCAATTAAAGCTGAACTCTTTTAGGAAGCCTGGAATAAACTACTACTGTTCAATTAAAAGTGCACTGGAACTTAGAAAATTGACACATTGTTTACATGACTAATTTTATTTTATTTTATTCTACCAGTTGGCTTTAAATACCATTTTAAATCAGTTGTAATTTAAGTGTATATTTTGTTTCCATCTTCTGGTTCTCTTTTTTCCACTTTATTCAAAATGATGTATAATAACAATACTAACTAATTGTACAATAATATTTTTATAGATAGTTTTTAGGGTTTTTGTACACAGACCTGAAGAAATCTGGAAGGACGAAAGCGATCGTTAACAATAGGTTATGAAAATAGAATATGATTTTTACATGCAAATGCAAAGTGTATATGTATATATTTATATATATCTTTTGATTGCCAAATGGACTAAGGTTTATATATTTCTAGCCATGTAGTATATTGTCTTGGATAAAATCACAGACTTAATAATCTACTTAATAATCTGGTTAAATAAGAGGTACCACATCATTATAAATTTTATTTAAAGTACATAAGGGTTATATTATTATGACAGCTACTAAGTAGGGAGGACCAGCTCGAATGTCACACTGATGGGGGAAGGGATGTGAATTTAACATGTGTACCAATAACACTTTGTTTTACAGCACAATAAACCACTCCCTTGCCTGATGAAAAGTATATATATATTTTTAGAAAGCTTGTGAGGAAACTATTATTCTATTTTTGTTTTACTTGAATCGCTTGTCTGTGTACTTAATAAAGGATTTTCACCTGGAAACAGACTGCCTGCCTTGCTTATTACTTTCGAATACTTAGTAATTCTGTACAATTATATATTTTTTATTATTTATTTATTTTTTTTACTTAAGACGAGTTTAAGTTCGTTACTTCTACTACTATTGTCTGATCTGATTAATATACAGTGACTAACTATAGATATATAGACTGAAAATCTTCCACACAAGAGATGTTTCTTTCACTGTTTTGTACTGCTTGTGTTTCCTGATATCAATAGTAAAAGTAAAGGCCATGGACTTTCCTAAATATTCATATCATAAGGGATTACTGAGGAACCTAGCAAGACACTCATGGCAGCTGCATGATCTGAAAAGTACTATTTTTTAATATGTTGCTAAACATTGTAACAATAAACAGTTTTATTTAAGTAAAGACAACGCTAGGTAAAAGTAAAAAAAAGAATGTTGATATGTGTTTACATTTTGAATAAAACAGAATATGACATTTACATTTTGAAAAGTTGAAAAGCTGAAATGAATAATACTCTTCTAATAATGCAAATCAGTGGGACTCCCTGTTATGGCAGGCTGAGCAAAAAACCTTTTCTTCAAGGAAGTCAATGCCTATATATGGAATATTGTTGCCCAGACAACCATTTTTTCTTGTTTTTTTCAGTTAAATCTGTAGAATTACTCACTAAATTGTCAACTTCATTGTTTAAGCTCCATTTTATCTCTTCCTGTGATATGTTAAAATTCTGTTATGATGTGATTCTCCCCCTTTCCCACACCTTAACTAGCACTCCTGAGATGTCTGTTGCAAGGTACCAGTGCCTGGCTGAAAGTGTTGGATGCTGTACATCCAGAAGCAAAGCTGAAAAAATATATACAGAAGTGAACCTCCTTTTTTCATTTGGTAGATTTGTTGGTAGAGATTGCTAATCTTAGCTATCTTCTCCTTGCAATGAATGCTTAAGATTTACATGCTAAAAGAGGCCTCAAGGAAGCACAAGCTGCAATTAACAATTTCAAACCCTGCTAAATGTCTTCCAGTACAACAACAAATAAAACTGAAGTTACAATGCACACTTTGATAGAAGAATTCAAGAAACTTTCCAATAAAACAGAATAATTAGAAGGGCTTTCCAGGCACAAAACTTACATATGTAATTATTTGATTTTGTTTACTGGGAAAGTCCAACTTGTCACAAAGACCCCTTTCCAGTGATGGTCTGAGGAGTAAAGCTTTAGTACATAACAAATACACTAGTAGAACTCTATGATATACAGTATATACAAATGTACAAAGCATAAAACATAGTAACAAAGTATAATCATGACATAAAGTTAAAATTTGATGTACCATGCATGACAGAATGATAAAAATACTAAGATGTGTTATAGGCTATAATACACATTATAACCGAGACTTTGCATTTTGTCTAGTAGATAGTTCAGATTTTAAATAACAATATAGTGAAAAAATAAAATGGAAAATAATACATAGAACCAGAAACTATTAACATTGTATACAGAATGGTTTTACCTTGTAATCAGAAGAAAAAAGCAGAAAAAAGTAAGTAAGTAAAGTAGTGTAGATACTTAGTAGAACAATTTTACCTAGGAGAAAAGCTGGGACATAACCGTGAATTCAGAAATAATTGCTTACTTTTTGTTTGGAATTTATGATGATTATCTAAGAGTCTGATTGGAAGGGATGTAGAGTTACTGAACTTTAAGATTACTTTAGAGTATAGGACATTTCTAGCTGTTTTGTTTATATACATTTCTTTATCAAAGAAGATAACTATCAGTAAAATGGAGCGATCTCTTGGAAGAGTAAGGTTCTATGCATAGTTTAGGGCAGGGCATTTTTCAGGATGACGGACCAGTTAATCTGCAACTAGAAGTTGTGAAAGAATTAAGAAGTGTGGTAGTTCTAACCAGACAAGGTGTTTGAGGGTGCTGCAGTGATGAAAATTGTATGGCTTATTTAATATAAATTTAGCTACCTTATTATAACAGTGATCCAGCCTGCTCAATAGCTCTGACAGTAGATGTGTCAAGATTAGAGAGCCATAAAACAGAGTAGGAAGTAAAGAATAGGAAGCAAGAGTTTGTATGCTGTTGTCATTAAAGAAATGTTTTGTTCTATACAAAAATATGTGTGTCTTTTTTTTGATGGCCTGTTGAATATGAAGATCAAATTTAATTTTGTCATCAATGATGACATCTAACAATTTATGTAAGGCAATTTCTGATCAAAATGTTGCTTGAGGAGATGACTTTAAGTTAGCTTTACAATCCAGGTGTGATATGAGGTTTAAAAGAAGTTTGGTTTTATTTGTGTTAAGTATGAGGTTGAAGTTACCAATCCACCTTTCAACAGCAGTGAAGGCATCTTGTGTAAGAAGTTGAAGATGAGAAGGGTTATGAGTAGAACAGTTCAGTGTGGAACCATCAGAATATTGGATCCATTTGGCTTGATTGTTGGTGGTGAGTAAATCATTATTGAATATATTTATCAGGATATGGCCTAAAATTGACCACTGGAGAACATCAACTGAGATAGGTAGAAAGGTAGAGCTAGATTGTTTCATAAAATACAAGCAGTGAAATGGCAGCTTTTAAACCATAAGTGAGTGGAGGGGGAGATAGTGAAGATACAAAATGAAGACATTTCATTTGTAATACAGTGCCAGAGGCTTTTGAAAGTTCTGAAAAAAAAAACAGAAACAAGACTGTCAGAGTTATGTTTCTCACTGAGAGTATTGGTGAAGCCTAACAAAACTGTGACAGTGTTATTGTTTGTCCACAACCTTGTTGTATACAAGAGAGGAAGTGATTGTAAAGAATATGTTTGTGGTGTTAATTGTTTTAAAAAAAGGTTAAAGCATGGCAGTGAGCCTGTAATTAAAGAAGTCCATAGGCTGCTACCTTTGTGCAATGGTAAAGTGAATGATTTTTTCCAAAGGGATGGGACAAAACATAACTATTTATTAGCTTAGAGATGGGGTAGGCTATACCATCAGCAGCAATTTTGAGATAATTATGTGGTAAGTTATCAGCTGATAATGTAGTAGGCTTCACTTTTAAGAGTTTTTTATTGTGAAGGTAGCGTTTAAGGTAAAAATGTTTAATGTGAGGGTAGAAAATAGGTTATATGACAAAACATTAGTGCCAATGCTTAGATTTACAGTGTGTTTGGTCGACATCTGTTTGATCTGATTGTGGTCGACTAAAGAAATGGTCGACAGGTGTGTGGGATTACACAATTCTTGAGGCTTAGAAATACTCCCTTTCCCTGATTTTGTGCAACCTCATAATTAGTATAAATAATTAGCAGAGGTTATTTTTTTTGTTTTTGTTATTTCATGTGGTGAGATTGTTTCTCTGCTCATATATAGTATTACGTTGACATCGTGTTTTTGATGTAATGTGGATGTCATTTTATATGATGACAAATGTGAATGTCAATGTAACTATCTATCTATATATATATATATATATATATATATATATATATATATATATACACACACACACACACACACACACACACACACACACACACACACACGGGTCTACCTGATAAAACCAACACGCCAAAACACTGACAACGAAATAACCGACACGAAAAAAATGAAAAAAAAAAGTTCAAAAACACAAAACTTCACATGCCTGACAAACCAAAATCCCAACCATCAAAAAAACAAATACCTTTCCCGAAAAACACACATACAACACAAGCACACCAAAAACCTTGCAAACCTACACGAAATCTTACATACACAGCTATCTATGCACTAACCTTAACCCAAACCCTAACCCAAAGGTCCGTCACTATTGCACACTTACCTTACCCGCACCCTAACCTTAACTCACTTAACCCGCCCCTAAACCTGAACTCCGTCACTATCACAAACTTACCTGACCTGCACCCTACCCTAGCGTCCATCACTATCACACACTTACCTTACCCACACCCTGACCCTAATGTCCGTCCCTATCGCACACTTACCTTAACATGTCAGTATTCTCAGCTTCGGGATTCTCAACTGTCGGTCTTCTCTGTTGTCAATTTTCCAGTGTCGGTGTTCTCGTTGTCGGCATTCTGCGATTTCAGTGTTTTCAGGTAGACCCATACACACACACACACACACACACACACACACACACACACACACACACACACACACACACACACACACACACACGTAGATATATCATTCCCTTTTCTATGACCAAACTTACTTAATGTCGAACAAAACACACAGACAAAAATAGCAACGAATATACAGAAGACTGAATTACCAAAATATCAAACCTATGAAAGATTGAAAGAGGAAACCACTTCCTTTCCAGATCTTTACACAACCCTTCCCACTCCCACTAACAATAGCCTACAGTTTATCTGATTAATGGCAGTATTATGGGAAGATTTTTTAAGGCATGGTGTATAGTTTGGGTTGAGGCGGGCACAGAGTTAGGGTTAACATACATTGCTGAGGTGGGCAGGGGTAGAGTATGAAGTGGTATAAATCTGAATGAAAATTGCTGATTGGGCTAGGTTTTGAGGGCCACTGTGTTTGAATAGTCATGGACCCCAAGGTGCCCTGTCCTGTAGTGGGAAACCATAGTGCCTGTCACACCATATTTGTATTTTTTCTTGTAGTATCTGGGTGCATGTTATGTATTTATATATTTCAGACAATGGGAGAACTGGAATGCATTATTACAAATGAACACATAAAAAACAAATCATTTGTGTAAGCATGTGTATGGGGATTAATGTTATATAGATGACTTTTTGCATGGGAGCTCTGATAGAAATGTTTTATTCTTGTGCCAATGACTGCAACTTCCTGTGCATAGCTTGCTTTTACCCTGCACTTCACCAGTTTTAGGGAGACAGCTACAAGTAAACAATGCATAATAACCCCTGTTTATGGTTACTATGTTTGCTGGGGAAGGGTGGCACTGTAATATGATTCATATGCTTGACTTTGGTGTTTTAGCAGTAGAGAGTGCAATTTTTTTTCTGGCAATGTGATAATTTGCACATCATTTTGGGGAATGTGAAAGGCCTGAATGACAAAATGAAGCAGCTTAAGACTTCTGTTATTTTATTATAAGAAACCAAACTGAAGATATCTAATTTAAATGATATGTTGAGAGCTTAGAAGTGATAAGTACAAATTAAGTGATAATCTCACAATTTAAAATATCCTGGATTGTCAGAAATTCTAATAAGCTATTGACAAGGTAGAAGGATGCTGTCTGAATAAAGTTAAATCCGCTGAATAAGTACTCCTAGTTGGTGATTTCTGAGACTGCAATAATCTGGAGATGCAAGTGTTCATTAATTTTATGAAGGTATTAGATGGGATGGGAAAAGATTTTATCCTGTTGTACTAAGAGTGAATGGCAATGTAATATAATTCACAAAATTTCTACTGGGAGTGGGTACTTATCATGGCATACAGCTTTAATCTTAGAAATGCAAAATAACTTTTTTTGTTGATAGATCCCTGGCACCATAATAATCATGCTGTTGAAGAATGCATGTATATGAATGCTGCTACTGTGGTACTCAACTGGATTAGTTATTTTCTTGACAAACTCTAAAATGTTTCTAAGACCTGAAAGTGGGAATATTGTCAACTATTTTGTTGGACTATAGTTTGTTGGTATTGCACATGAATGCCTATTATGGATATGTCAGGGTCCAGGTTGGAGACCCGACTCATTAGTCTTGAAAAGGATGGGGGAATGTGAGGGTCTGAGGGCACAGGAAGGGCAGTTCTTTGTGGGAAATGGAGAAGAAAGAGTGAGTATGGTTGTCATATGATAAGTATTTAAACTTTGTGCAATGACAATGTGACTCAGGCTGAAATTGTGGATTTACAGCTGATTAGTTTGAGATGAGAGAGAATAGGAGACATATTTTTGGGCTAAGCATCTGAGATCCTAGAAAATCCTTATGTTGATGTAGATGAAGAAACTATTATTTGCTCAAAAGATTCAGACATCTAAATCCAAATACATCCTCAGATATGACTAAGGTATTGTCTGAATTTTTATAAAGGTTTATGAGCTGGCATAGCTGATGAGGTCTTGGGAGACAGAAAGTCTTTTTGGAGTGATTCAGTATCCACAGATTCTATACTGGTCTCAATATGCTAAAAAAGCCATTTTGTTTGGGGAGATCATATAAGCAATGACTGTGCAAGAGGAAGGGGTAGGATCCTCTGTCCTGATGGAGTATCAATCAATTTCTATCAAGTAGAAGTATGACAGAAATTTCAGACACTGGTTAATGAAGTCTTCAGTGTATGAAATTGTCATATTTGATGCATTTAGCATTGATTGTTTCATTCCTGAAGGAGGGAAAAGATGTCAGCAGCCATGCTAATCATATAGCATTCTCCTTACTACCTTCTGACACCAAGGTGCTAGCAACACTACTGACAGGATAGCTGGAAAAGGTGGTTCTAATGTTGATGTATCAACAGTGGCAGGATTTCATTAAGAGGAGGCAGAAAAGTGTAGACTTGTACTGATTTTTCCTTAATATGCAATTGTGGTGCACTTATATCCTTTTATACACTGTTCCAGAAGCCATCAGTCCACGTGATCACCAGTAGTTGTTGTCTGACACTTTCTGAGCTCCCTGGAGTTACCCTTTAACTACTTAATGTATACTCTTTCAGTGGAAATGTTCAGTTCAATATTTCTTCACAGAGATATAGAAGAGCAAGGGGTATTTCATTAGTAGGAAAAGAGATAGGCTCTATGGTTTGTAGACCAAATCAGAATTTGTTACTTGTTATGGGGATTTTGTATACTTTGGCAAGATAAATGTTTATAGTAGTGGGATGCCAGAACCAGATGAGGAACCATAGATAATTATTTATGGGACAGAATTTGGTGTAACATATGGTATTTGAGAGAAACTATCTGTTTTGGGTCTCTTGGCTTGAGAAAGGGTATTACTTCTGGAAGATTTGAATAATGGGCATTATTTTCAGTCCTTGGAGATTATGTATGGGATGTCAAAGAACTGTTGAGATGGTGGCAATAACTGCAATTACACAGTCTTGCTTCAAATATATGTGGGTTGTTTTGCACCAGGGCAATCTCAATCCTGATAAAGGCAGTGGGTATATACCTCCTTAGCTGCTCTTTTCAATTCATAGTGTTGTGGAGAAGAAGGATACTGAGGTGGTTCAGGGTATTACTTTTGATTAGGAAGGTTTTCTTAAGCGCTTGCTTTCAGTTTGGGAAATGAAAATGGAGTACTGATTGTTTTGACCTCACTATGGCATTAAGTGACATTGTCACTTACACAGTTAAAGTTAACTACAGATATGGCAGTACTCTTTGCAGTTGTTAGTAGATACAGGCAAGGGGCAAGACTGGTTTGGTATGTATAGACACTGGGTTGCATATTATTTCCAAATGATATGGAAATGTGTCAATAGTGCTGGGGTATGGTCACAATCCTGCTTCCTTTGCAGTGAGGACACCGTTATCCCCATTCAAGAGGAGGGTTTTGGCCTTTGGCTGTGTGTAATGATGAAAATGGTACCTTAATCTTTGTACTAAAATGTGGCTAATGCAAATATCTTTCATATGCTCACAATGAGTATTTGAGTAATTGTATTTTGCTGGAATAATTTTTGTACTACATAAATCTTCTATGGTTGATTATATTTGATGGTTTCAGGTTGAAAATTCAGTTTCTAGCAGCAGATATTTTATTATTTGTCCTAATTTTTGATTCTGTATTTGGTGTTTGATTTGTTATTTCTGCTTTCTTGCTGTCAAAATGTTTAATAAAGTTGTTTAAAAATGAATTAGTAAATAAACACTGCAAATTAAAAACTTTGAGACATTTTAATCATGGTGCAGAGGATGGCACTAAGCATGCTCATACAGTTGCTTGGCCCAAACCTGCACAAGATGAACTACTTCATCCAATAATTAGTATATTTTTTTAATTACATGAAAAAGACGGGCATACCGGACACAACTCAGGCTTCCAAGAAGATACTGTAGGAGTACTGTCCAATGAAACTTTTCTGAGTGCTTCTGTAGTGATGTGAGAAAATGTTGTGAACACATAATAAAAATGTACCTGGGAATTTAGCTGCAGAACAAGCCAAATTCAATCAGTATCTGTCATGGCTTTCATTACTACCCATGATTCCCATGATTCTAGGGACTGAGCATAAACAGTCACCCTGCCAATATCTTTCACAGAGACATGATAATATATTGAAAAGTTTACATTCCTGTGGTCAGATAATATCTGCTTTAATTTTTTTTGACTAAAACTTAAATGCACTCCTTTTCTAAGGGGAATTAAACCTCTTTAGATTTATCAAAACACACTTTAAACATATACCAGTGACTCAAGAAACTTGAACTAACAAGGAGATAACACTGCCAGACAACATAGTACTTTCAACAGGTTTGAGTCAGTACAAACTATGGGAGAAATACTGATTCTTCATGGAATCTCAGACACATCCATAGAGGCTTATTTGGCATTAATAAACACAGGCCCCTAAATAAAGGCAAATAATAACAAGAAACATGTAATTTCACAGTACCTTTAACATGTTTGGACCCTGCCATCCATTTATTAGATTTACTACAGTCTGTGCATTTTTCAGTCTCCCTGGGGGTTGACAAAGATGAAATAGTGTTGTTAGAAGGTTTCGCCTTTGCTTCCATACCTTTCCAAGCAGAGTAATTAGAATTTTCAGAAAAAACAATTCATATTTGTTTTATGTTACAGAAGTATCCTCTGAAAACAGTTTCCAAACTGAAATCCTTTGTATTCAATTCTCTGCACTACTGCAGTCAAAAGTTTCATGTCCTTGTGGACCAGATTCGGGTGGGCTCTTTTCACATTTGCTCATCATTGGTGCACACTTAGCATGTCTTGCCACTCTTCAGACCCCTTGCAAGATCTTACTCTTTCATTGACACCATTGTTATCATTTGTGTCCATCAGTCCCCATGCAGTGTCACTCTCAACCATTTCAGGGCAAAGTTTCCTTTTTAGAAAGGCCAGATTCAGGAAAACAAAATGCAGAATTGTTATTTAGGTATTTAATCCCAGATTAACAGGATGGTGCAGAATTGTTAGCAATCCATTATTGATAACACTGTGAATGCAAAAAAAAACATACATTTTAGCCAATATGCCTGGGTTGTAATATTGGTAAAGCTGGACCTCATGATTGAACAACAGAAAGGATTTTCCTTCTTTAGTAGCCAAGAGAACATAAATCAGGATTCAATAAACTGTGTATAGGCTTCACTCGAAGCCTACACGTAGTTTACTTGTTTGCGCAGTAAGCAGCAGAGCTAATTACATATTCATGCTGCACACAGCATATAAACATAAACAGGTATGGTTTTGTGTTAGGTAAAAGTGTTGGCGGCCAGAAAACCATGTAGTGCAACACAGATAGCGAACCTGTTTCCCTTACAGCAATCTAGGTTAGTGCGATTGCGCAGAATGCCACAATGATTACCAGGGATTATCATGTGGTAATGTATATGTTCCAAACACAGTACAGGACAGAGTATACAGTGCAGACTAGTGTGAAAACCCATTAAGCCATTCTATACAAAAGTTGGGTAAATAATCTGTAAGGGTACATGGACTCCCATTTAAAATAAACAGTCAGTGGAAGTATTTGTATTGCATAGGGACACACAGATAAATTGTAGGAATGACACAAGAAAGAGGACAGGTGGAACATTTTAATGTATAGCAGATGAGGGCATGTAAATGGAAGACAGTTGTAGCAAGAACATTAATCTCATATCAACATGGTACAGTATAGACGTCATAGTAAAATGCATATTATGTGACTGTCAGACAAGGTAACATAACAATGGAGAAGATATGTCTTTGTGAGATAATCATCCCGACATGAACAATGGGGAGGACATCTATCAGGGATGTAATATACAATTGGAGTTGGTTACATATTGTGAAGCTGTGCAAACTGATATGCCTGAATATGAGTGTAATGTCAGCTGAGGTCTCCAAAATTTGAGACACTGCTACAGGCCCATGGACAACAGTAAAATAAACAAGCACAATCATGAACAATATCAGAATAATGCCACCAGTAATATGTCTCTGACACAACATATGTGATGCTGAGCGATCATAGATGGTTCTGCATGAACACACTTGTACAACTATTATGACATGTCCGCAATCTAGGAGGGTAATCAAGCACACCATGCTGATACTGTAACATCAACTGGAGGTGTTAGGAGGAACACTGCTATACCTGTATGTGAAATTATGATAAAGCCAGGCTAGTTGACTGGTGTGCATGGCCTATATATGTCACAATCCACACTGTTATGAATTTAACCCATCCCATCAATGTTGTCAAACAGTTATGTATATATTGTGTGCATCACCAGAACAGGTATGACACATACATCTGGTGTAACACCTTGATGGATGTTCCACACCATCAGACAGTAATGTTTATACAACAAAAAGAATATCTAGGTATGGGAAATAACATGTGTGGCAGCTCAGTGTGGCAAAGGTGTTACACTTCAGTTACACACCACTGGAAGATGTGTAGTGAGGTACATGTAGAAGAGTACATTGTACTCAGTTACTGGTGTAATGAAGGCTGTGACCTATGGAGGTAGTATGACCTTTGATTTGGATGTCCTGCACATACTCAGTAGTTGTGTTACATATGAGGGTGTACTCACCACTGTGGCCACATGCTGGTGGATGTTCCACATGCCATCTACTCCAGGACACAAGTCAGATACCAATTGGTTTGCTTAT
The DNA here is from genome assembly GCF_019279795.1 of Protopterus annectens. Classification (NCBI taxonomy): domain Eukaryota; kingdom Metazoa; phylum Chordata; order Ceratodontiformes; family Protopteridae; genus Protopterus; species Protopterus annectens. The sequence continues at coordinate 570,310,736 of NC_056732.1, forward strand.
AAGGTGTGCTGCCTACATTATCCTTGGTTTGTAATGATGTACCAAATCCCCTCATGTTTTTGCTTCATCTCATGTGTTGTCATGGTTGTGTCAACAATCATTGATGTGTGTTGATACAGCCTGTATTATACTAATATCACTGTTGGAGTCAATAATTTCACACAATCTGTAGTCTTCCAGACAGCTGTTTGGACATAGGATGCGTATGTCAGTCTTGATGTCTGTGACTTAAATAATGAACAGAAAATGGCCTAGCAGACAGCCCTGATGTACAGACCTGATCACAGGACCAGAGATGTACATCACATCACACATTTCAACATATTTATATGCCAAGTATATGATCCAGTGTTTTACCCACTTGCTGATATAGGTGTTAATGGCTACATCTGACAATGCTGAGTGAATACCTCAGTGTGGATTTGTATAAAATGCCTTGGCCTGGTTAAGTTCCACAGGAAGATAGTGTTCTTATCATGCATGCCCTCAACGACCTTTGTCAGGACATCTAACAGACATAAAAGTCAAGGATTTAGCAATAACAACTCACACATGTCTGTTGCACACAGCTGGGATATAACTAGTGTTCATATAGCAAAGGTCCATGATTTCTCACCAAGAAAATACAAGCCCTACAAACCATGCCATGATGTATGGGGAGAGACAGAAAGCCCTGTCACTGTAATCTGTAGTGTATAGGATGAGGTGACTTGTATCTAGCCTACAGGCTTGTTTCTGACCCTGCCTTGATGGGAATACTGCACATCTGCAAATCAGCTATAGCTGATGACATCAGCAGTGTCTGGTGAGGAGAAAATGCCAAGAGCAGTGTCCACATACTGGTGTAAAGTGCTCTGTCTAATGTCAAGCAAGTGCACACACACACACACACACACACACACACACACACACACACACACACACACATGCACACACACAGACTCCAGTTGACTGCAGTGCAATTTGAACTCCTACCTATGGACACAGACTAGAGAACTCAGTACTTTATGCAAGCACCATGGCACAAGTCTGCAGGACAACTTATAGTGGATGACATCAGCAGTTGATGTTGGAGTAAAGATGCTGGGAGGCAAGCATGAAATGGATGTTTGGGCCTGTACAAGTGTCAAAATATTGGCAATCCATGGGATTGGAGTGGCATCTGTAGGATACACACTTATGCTCTGCTATATTGATTAGATTGGCACACACACACACACACACACACACACACACACACACACACACACACACACACACACACACACACACACACAACCCTCCTAGTTGGCTGCAGTGTGAACAGAACACCTACCTAAGTACACAGACTGTTGAACACAGAACTTTATGCAAGCACCATGGCACAAGTCCAACTTTTACAAGGCTGCTGGACAACTCATGGTAGACAACATCAGCAGTGGATGTTGTAGAGAAGATTTTGGGAGGTCTGCATAAAATGGATGTGTAGGCATGTTCAACTGTCAAGATATTTCAAGTTTTGCATGTTATCAGATTGCTGTGCGTTATGTGGTGGTTGTATTCCAATGTGCAGGTGTACATTAAGAGACAGATTTACACACTATATGCAAACAGGTGTCCACATTACTACAGGTATTTGAAAATCTGAATGTGTATTGTCATTCTAAAGATGTTCATGGTATAACAGACGACATTTCTTATTAATTTATGTAGTGTAGTTGATATATTTGTGAACAAGTACTGAGAGATCAGGGTTGCAGTGTATGGGGGGGAGGTAACACGTGGCTACATTGTAAATATGTGACACATTCTTAGATAGGGCCTTCAGTTTTTATGTTTCCACATGTAGTGTCATAGCTTGTAGACTAAATGGACAGTAAACAGAACTAATACATACTATTATTTACTTTGCATACAGCACTGCAAAGCAGCAGGTTTGTGTGATGGTTGGCAAAGTGTGCATGCAAGATACACATTTCTACTGCTTTCCCTGTTTTCATGTAGTTAAGCAGTACACAAATGCAAGGCTCATTGCTAAAATTATCAGAGCTAGTATTGAGTGTATAAAACACACCTGCTGCTTAGCTGACTTTGTGGCAACAAGTGTAAATGCATTGACACATTCCTTTTTCAGACCAGATGATAGAGGGTTTAAGTCCAGGTGTATGTAACACTTTTAAATAAGTATTGATAATGCAGTAAAATTTTACTTTATTCTAACTTTACTGTGTGTTAATGTATTTTGACATAGAGCAGTGTATTTATGCCAAATCACTTAAGAGCCAGCCATGTACTGTTGCTTGGCATTGGTGCATAATGCCAAACTGCAGACAAACAAAGAGGCCAAAAAGTGAAGGGCTCCATTGATTTTTTGGTATGTATGTGTGTTGTGTGTGATTCTACTTTTTGACCAGATTATAGGTGTTAAAATGGGGTAGATAGGAAAGTGGTGAAATGGGGGGCAAGCAGGATTTAGAACAAATGGAAAGCAATATAGAAATTTGTGGGAGGGAGGCAGGAAAGAACCATAACTGTCTATTTCTTCTATAGTGTAAAATGAGAATTTGTACAGAATATTAGCTGAATTTGGACTGTTACCTCCACAAAGAGGGTTAATAACAATCAAGTGTGCCAAGAAGATGCATTTGTGAACTGGAGAACTATGTATGGAATGATATTTTTTGTGGAACAGGTGCCCATTTATTTTTGTTTGTTTTGTTTTTTTTTGCTTCAGTAAGAGAGGAATGCTAGGTTAGAGACATTCGTATTTCTGGGTCAGGTAAATTAGGTAGGTGAGGAAGAAAATGCAAACAAACAGGACAAACAAGACACAGGGATGGTGAGGGACACAACATTTGGGGGACATCATGATTGGGGTGAGGGAGGGGACAACGCAAGCTCATGTCCATCAAACATGGGGACAGTGAGAATCTAGTCCTCACCTACAGGACTGTCATCACTGTCCCCTTACTCATCTGGCTGCTGGAGAGCTTGATGTCTTTTCCTGCTACAGACCATGAGGGAGAGCAGCCTGTCCATCAGGTGTAGGTGTACACCAATGGTGTGGTGCATGACCCTATGCACCAACCCTGGCATCTCTTGGTGGGTGATGAAATCTCTACCTAGGCCAATACTCTTGGAGGCTACCACAGCACCAGCTGCCTGGGAAGTGCTACATGGTGGCAGAGTTAGTGCAGGGGCAGCAGAGCCAATACTACCAGGTTGGGTCCCAGATGTGCTGGGCATCGGTGCTGAAGCCAGTGGAATGGGGGCAGGCTGACCCACTGGATTTGGCCTACCTCACTGTGCTGTGAAGCATTTAGTGATTGGTACAGATGGATGACAGGGAGACATTTTGATGACACATAATAGAAAATAAAAAAAGAGATAAGGATTGGGGAGAGAGAAAAATAGTACCATCATATTTATCTGAGGTATATTTAAGTATATGTCCTAACAACTGCAAACTATAATTATGTATTGCTCAAAGTACTCCTTGCAATGTGCATATATTGCACATATGCTTGGTCCAATTATACAGATTACAGTTAACAGCAGGGCTTTTATGCCACTTGTATAGAGTTTAATTTATGAAACATTATTAATAAAAGCAGTATTGTATAGTTATTATTTGTGGTATTTGAACCTACAACCTCTGACTCTAGTCTTACACTTGACTCCTAAAGTTGGTTTGTGGTACAGACCTATGCATGCATATTTGCTTTTCCAGTTAACATATGCATGCTCACTTTGCTACTACAATATAGAAAACAAAACACACACACACACACACACACACACACACACACACACACACACACACACACATATATATATATATATATATATTTAAATTTTAAAGCCACAATAATACTACTCTTGTGCTGTATACATACTACTTGCTTCCCTCAGTCTCTGCAAATGCTCAGCATGAGCCTGTCAATTAAAACTAATTTCAGGATTAGCTGTTTTAAGAAGAGAAAAGAACAGAAGAGCATTATGCATCCCAGTTTTGCCTATACTAAGCTTTCTGTGTATTCTAAATTTTCTTTATTAGCATACTTACACAGCTGTGGGATGTTGCTGGTTTGAAACTCAATCAACCGCTGGGTGAGTGTATCCCTCTTGTGCCTTTTTATGAAATTGAAATGATTCCTACACTATTCTTCAGTGTGTGGGATGCCATTTGCGCTGGATACAGCCTTGACCAGACTATTCCAGGACTCAGAGTTGTACTGGTAGACAGAATAGTCTCCCTGCAGTAGTCTTTGACTGTGACACTTTACCAGAAGTGCATTTATGCCCCCTCATAAGCCCTTGATTATGGCACTTTACCAGGGATTCAGTAAATATCCTGGACTCTGAACACCCCACCTCTGTGTCCTAAAGTGGACACCTTCCCCTCTAATGCCAGACATGACTAATCCCAAAAGTAGAGCAATGCCAAATGATGGTTTCCTGCCAGTTCCTGTTATCGCATTTCCTGGTAGTGTGTAAACCTGAGAAAATATGCCAACTGCATTTGCATTGCACTATGTTAAGAGGAAAGCAGCAGTGCCAAGCAGGTTAGAAATCAATTTTTTTAATTCAGAAGTTTAATCTGACACTTGACATTAGTTTGAAGAGTGTTTGCTACTGTAACTGTTAAGGGATTTAACTTTACAGACATATACTGGGGGCATAAATTTCATGACCTCACACATTTTTTGTTTGGCTTTATACACTGATAAAATTGATTTTTTACAGTGTAGCATTCAAACCTATGCATAAGGGACAAAACATTTATTTATGTATTTTTTATTGCATTTGTTGTCTGGGAAAGTCCACTGGGCCTATGAAGAGCCATTTTCAGTAGAGGCCTGGGGAGAAAATCTCCACAACATTACAAAGCATCACAATATTACATACAAGAGGCAATAAAATACAAATGAAACAATGTTATGTAGAACATTTTTACAAAACAAGTGCAAAAAGCATATGTGTAACTGAGATAAGCACTTTAACTACAAACAAAGGTTTTAGTCTGTTAGAGAGAAAAGGAAGTACATTGGATGAATGTAAAGTGGGATGTTTTCTTCCACAGCAGTGATTTTCTATCTTTGCCACAGAAGAAATGTTTTTCAGACATAGTCATGAATCATTCCTAAGTACCAATGGCAGTTTGAGGTATTAACCATGTGTACATGTGACCTGACAAGATCCTTCTATATAGATTAATTTGTGTATGTCTTATTTAAGTGTGAAGACCATCCAAGTCCAGATAGAAGAACTATACTTATAGAAATATAGTAGACAGAATACCTTCAGTCATACATCTGAAAACACAATAAGGGTGTCTCATCCCTCATACATATAATTCATATCATGTCCACTATCTAAAGAGTTATAAGTGAGATTGAATATAATATAAAATGGAACAACAGTAAAAATGTCTGGAATGTCCTATATTAGAACTCAGGACCATGTGTATGGCAGCCCTACACTTATACCTGTTGCTTCAAAACTGTTGAAATAACACTTGTATTCATTACTATAAACTGGACTGTCACAACAGTAAAAATATGTTGCACTTCAGTATTAGAACCCAGGATGTTCTGTAATACAGCCTTGCACTTACACCTGTTGCCACAGGAATAGTTAAATGACAATTGTGTAATTCCCTATTCATTCTTAAGTTCTGTATGTTAACTGCTGTGCAATGCCACTTAGCATATTTGCACGGTGCCTAACAGAATTAATAGAATTTATTAATTTTACATTTTTGATTGTCTACATTCTGTCTGCTGGTGTTTGATGGCTGCAAGTGTTGGGGAAGCTTTATAACTGCTGCACAACTTCATTTAGCTGCATTGTGAGATGGAAAGCAAAAACTGCAACAATGTATACTTTTTGGTCTTTTCATTGTCTATGCCAGCAGGTTTTCTGTCTGCTTTCTGTGTGGGCCAGTAGTCCAAGTTTGTGCACTGATAAGCATAGCACAAACAAGATAAGCATAGCTAAACCTGACATTCATTGTGTTTCTCTGTTTCCTTTTGCGCTAAGCCAGCACTGAGCAAATACTGGCATTTTTAAAAATAAAAAAGGGAAAATTAGTTTAAATGAAAAAAAAAAGAAGTCTATGGAATAAACTCTACAAAATTGGCTAAGCTTCTGGTGTCATTCAAAGGGGATCCAGTGTCTGTCAGCCTGGGATGACATGCTCGACAAGCCGCGTTGCTTTGCAGGAGACGGCTTGCACCTGTCACCCCTTGGCTTTCGAATACTGGCCAAGGCTCTTGCTGCCCCCATAGTGCCTTTTTTAGGCAAGGCTCAAAATTCAAACCCACCACCGTAAACAGCACAAGTAAAAAAAATGAGGGTTATGCTACTCAACGCCAGGAGTTTAAATCTTAAAATGCATGCGCTTGAAGCACTCCTAAGTATGGAGAATGTCGACATCTGTGCAGTAACTGAAACCTGGTTCAAGGCTCCAGAGAGCACTCCAGCACTACTGGGCTACAACTCATACCACACATTTCGGCCACAGGACATGGACTGAAACATAAAAGGAGGGGTTGTATCCATATTCATCAAGGATACTCATACCTCCAGGTTAGTGGCACAGCATGATACCTCTGAGATCATCCATGTGCAACTAACATCGGGCAAATCTGCAATGCAAATTGTGGCCTGCTACAGATCACCCTCCATGTCCCAGGACCACCACTGCGCCTTTCTGGAGACACTGGAAAACATGAAGGTCCTATTGAACACCCTGATATTGGGCGATTTCAATTACCCTATCATTAACTGGGAAAACAACTTGAGTACAAACTCCCAGGCTCAGCGTTTCCTGGAATTTATCAACTAAAATGCCCTGGATCAGCTGGTAAAGTCCCCTACCAGAGGCCACAACATATTGGACCTGGTCATCACCAACATGGGCGACAGGTGTTCCGTACTGGAGGTCAACCCATCACTGGTTAGATCAGACCATAAACTAATCACCCTGGATGTCCACACCCCACCACCACCCCAACCAAGGAAACCACAGTGAAAAACTTTTCTAAAGCAAACTTCACCTTACTTAAGGCAGATGTTGTAAGTTTCACAGCCCCCACACTAAAGGATAACACTGCCCAAGATGCAGAATCCTTTACAATTGCACTCTATAAGCACCTACAAGGATGCATGGATCGTGCCATCCCTAGCAAGACCAAGACTCACTCCCCTAAGAGAAGGAAACCAGTCTGGTGGACCCCTGCCATAAACAGGTTATACAACAGAAAGAGGAAACTAGTTCAGAAAAAAAGCAAATCCCAAGAAGGAAAGACATCCCTGATCAGTATCAGTAAGAAACTAAGGTCCCTCCTAAAATCATCCAAGGCTAACTTCAAAAGAAAAATAGTCAAGGATACGAAAGTTAACCACAAAGCCTTCTTTGGCTATGTCAAGAATCTAAGTGGCAACTCACAGATATGCTCTGAGCTAGTGCAAAATAGCACAAAATATACTGAACCTACTGATATTGCCAACATCCTGACAGATAGATTCAGTGCAAACTTCACCTCCCTCTCACCTTCATAAGGGCCCACAACAATACCGGAAAAGTGTAGTGTCCCAGAAATCACAGAAGCACAGGTGAAAACAGCCCTTTCAAAAGCCAAAAACACAGCATCAATGGAGCCAGATGGTGTCCCAGGCTGTGTCTTGCACAAACTACAGAACAAACTAACCCCCCCACCTAAACACGCTGTTCAACCTCAGCCTCTCCACAGGCTACATGCCCATAGAATGGCACACAGCAACGGTTATTCTGCTCCACAAAGGAGGGGCCACACCTGACCCTGGTAACTATTGCCCCATAAGCCTGACTAGCCTGGTCTGCAAGGCTATGGAGTGCATCATCATGGAACTCATTAACAAAGACATTGGGAACCTCCAAACACTTGACCTGACACAGTTCGGCTTTGTTAAGGGCAGATCATGCCTACTAAACCTGGTTGACTTCTTTGAGACAGTCACCAAGGCCATAGACAAGGGAAAGGTGGTTCACACAGCCTACCTTGATCCCGCCAAGGCGTTCAACACCATTCCTCACTCGGGTATTATAGAAAAACTCACCAGCCTGAACATAAACCCCTATGTCACAAGATGGGTTGCCGACTGGCTTATAGACAGAACTCACACAGTAAGAATAGTGGGATCCAGGTCCAACTCTAAACCAGTCACAAGTGGTGTCCCACAAGGCTTGGTTCTGGGACCCCTACTGTTCGGCATATATTTCCCAAAAGTACAGGCAAACACAGGAGGACTATGGCTAAGCAAGTTTGCCAATGACTGCAAACTGGGAGCCATAAGTGACTCTCCGGCTGACATGGACATCCTTCAAAAAGGCCTTACTGAGACAGACACCTGGTGTCAAAGTCATGGCCTCAAGCTAAATGCCAAAAAATGCATAGTCATCCCGTTTGGGAAAAACAAAACACCCACGAATTACCACATAGGTGGCAGCCCCCTTAATACAGAAGAGGTAATAAGAGATCTGGGGACCCAGGTAGATAGTAATCTCTCCTTTGATAATCATATTGCCAAAATAGTTAGGAAATCCTTCTATGTGGCCAATCTAATTACTAAGGGGTTCACATCTAGAAATAAAGAGGTTATAGTGCCCCTCTACTCATCACTCATCAGACCCATCATAGAGTACAATGCCCCATTTGGGATGTACCTTACAAGACACTTCCAACAGCTGGAAAGACCACAAAAGCACCTCACCAAGAGGATTACTGGCCTCAAACATATGTCCTATGCAGCCCGACTGAAAAAACTCCTGCTGTACTCAGTGGCATATTGCTTACTCAGAGGTGATCTCTGCCTGACTTACAAAGCCATGTCCAACTCAGAATTGATGGACATGCTCCACCTAAAACAATCTAAGTCACTGCGAGCCATGCGCTCTAGTGAGCTAAACCTCACCAAAACAATAAATAGAACCTGCTGGAGGATAGATTCCTGTCACAGAGACTCCCCATGCTTTGGAACAAAATTCCTAACTACATTAGGCAGAGCCCCTCGCTAACACTCTTCAAGAGAAGCCTTGACGAGTGGATGGGTAACAGAAAATACACCCCTGGGATCACTTAATTGGCTCTGCTTGACAGAGGCTCAGTTAATTAATCAATGGGGTAGTGAAGGCCGACACACTCTGGCTAGGCTTAAAAATGCCCTCAGGCAGATAGCCTAGTATCTACCAATTAACCTATGAACCTAAAATTTCTATGGGTACACATGAAGTATTTTTACACAGGTCTGAATTTGAACTCTCACTCCAATGAAACATCAAAACACAGTAATGGTGTCTTATCCATCTTTGCTACAGAAACACCTTTGCAGCAGAGAACTGAAATCATTGTGCATACAACCAACAGCAACACCATCCATAGTACTAACAAAATATATGACAGTTTTTGTACATGTATTAATTTCAGATGTAGTGTATGAGTGAGTGATGACACAACCTTTTATGACTATTGCTTGCAAAATGCAGCTCTGTCTTATCTCTCTGTGTTTTTTGCTCATTCTTGATTTATCTGAACAGTAATCTGAGACACGAAGTCTGTAAGGCATTCTGTACCATTGACCTTAAAATGTGTGAGGATATTAAATGGCAATAATATACAGTTGTCAACAAATGAAGGGGAGATTGGATGTTACTGAACAGAAACTGTGAAATGTGTGCTGCTTACTTACATTTAAAACCTTGAAACAATTACTGATAGACTTTGTAAGTCTAACCTGGCTGACACACCCACTGAAGTTAGGGCAGTCTGAATTGCTGTTGTGTTTTCCTTCTTCCTACCAGTAATTATTCACATTGCAATCCACTATCAATAAACACCGAGGAAGTACCAATGCTATGTTTACATCCATTGCATGGAGCCAGGTAATTGGGATTCAGCAATTCTAATGGGTTTGTACCTCATTTGCATCTTCGCCACGCTCACAGCCCTGAATCTACACTATAAAAAGGGAGCCATGTAGCTAAGAAACCTGAAGGGAGGAGATTTGTTTATGTGGATAACACAGAAGATAATATTACTTTGGGATATATCTGTATGGAAGACTACTGACCTTGATAAGATATGCTTGCATTTTTCAGCTTTATACTGCATATGCTGAAATGTCAGTAAGAAAAATCTATTAATATATATCTATATATCTATCTATCTATATATATATGTATATATATATATATATATATATATATGTGTGTGTGTGTGTGTGTGTGTGTGTATATATATATATATATATATATATATATATATATATATATATATATATATTCATTAGGAAATGCTGCTTTTATCTGCATGCATTTCTCTGAAGGGTAGTGATGGCATAGGCATGTTTGTCAGAGCATTTCACTTTCTCAGATGCACAGGCTTATTAACTGTGATCACAAGTGCTAATGTTTTTGTCTGTACACTATTCTATTGTTATTCCAGTGAAATGCAAATGTCCTACATTGTCAATGACAAAGGGGTGTTAGCCTTCTAGGATGGGCCATACACACCTCTAGGGGAGTGCTGGTTACAGGCAGACATGACTGACAGTAGCTTAAAATGGGATCATCTCTGTTAAATCTGTGCACTTGTTTCAGGGACAGTTTATTTGATAGTACTTTTAGCATTTCATTGATGGTTTGTTAGCAAAGTGTGTCATTTGGCTGTTCTTTTGGGGGTGGGGGAGCAAAGCTGCATTTCCGTTTTAGCACAAATAAGATTTTTGCTATTGTTACTCTTCTTGTTTTGGCTCCAACCTTGCTTTGTGTGTGACTGTAATGTGTTACAACCATACAATTATTTTTTTTATATTTGAATATCCTGACTGTTTTATGTTTTTGCAGTGGGTAATAGTGACATGCTACATTTTATGTGTTATATTGAAACAGAACTTCTAGTTATGTGACACGTGTGTGTATTATTCTTCTGCTGTGTTTTAGGTCACCTATGACTATGGCACCTAGGCATCCCAACCTCTGAAACCCCACCTTCAGTGACCCTAGGAATGAAGTAATTGTGGAAGCTTTTATGTGACATGGTGCCTTTCTTCTTGAGAGGGAATGTGGAGATATGTCAGGCAGAAGGCAAATTTGGCAGCAGATAGCTGTTGAGTTGAATGCAGTAGGTGGCCACAGCAGGACATATAATCAGGTGTGCATTCTGATTGATTACACATGGGCTTAAGGTAGACTTGTCATCAAAGTTCTTGTTAAAACTATCATTAATGGACATATAAAAGGCAAAATGTTTTAGACCCTGTGTTACTGTTAATTGTGATGACAGTGACCTTGCCTTTTGCTTAATGTCTTCCAGGACTATCATCCATGGGAAGCATAGCATCAAGCCATTGTTTTTTTGTCAGTAGTAATGAGCAGTTCAAAGAAATAATTTTTTATCCATATGTTTAAAGTGGGTGCCAGGACTGTTGTGTGCATTGCTGTACTGTTTGTAGTAGTGGCACCACTGTTAGTTTGTTATCATAAATTTGACTGTGGTAGTGTAGGTGTTTGTTAGAAAAATGTGTATTTGAATATATGAGAAATGCTAGTTTAAAAGCAAAGTAGTATATAATGCATTTTATTCTATTAATCATATAACAGTACAGATTAATTAATGTGTAAATGTAAGTAGTTTTGAAACTGCAGTGTGGCTTGAAGCAAAGCTGATCTTTGACCCTGGCAGAATGCTAGCTTAGCAAGTTTTAATGTTTATGCTTTTCACAAGTGATTATCTTCTGGGTCAGGAAATTAAATATGTGAAATAATGAAATCTTCTGCTCTTTCCTGTTGGAATGATTTGGCCTTGTATATGTGTTACTGAGATAGCACGCAGCTGTGTGAGAAAGTGTAACAGAAAACAAAGACGTGTATTAAAAGACTGAAGCTGCTATTGTATTCGAACTGATATGAAACCTTGAAGAAGTAACTTTACAGAAAGACATTATGTCTGACCAGCTGGATAGCAAGGCCGTATTGTATCTAGAGGAAAAGTTTTTTTTGAAATATACAGCATCAACAGCTTTATGAATAAAGGACTGTAAGCTAAAGTGATGCAGATGCCCTGTGACATATCACATCAGTAAGGTGGGCATAGCTTAAATGTTAAACCTATATAAAATTGTGTGCTTCCTGTTTCATGTCAGACAAAATTCTGTACTTGTACATTTTTTGCCTCCTGGTGTACACTAGTAAACTTTTTAACCTGAACCTCCTGTGTATTGAAATCTTATTTTATTTAACAGTGTTAATTTCTTTCCTGCATTTGTTGCTTATTATCACAGGTGATCCTAACCGTGGAAGTGTAGCACTCCTGTCAACTGATGTTAGCATATCGACAGACTCTGCTGATGATGGTGGCCAAACAGAGGCACAGTCAGGTGGTGCAGAGGTTGAATCTGACACTGAAGTTGACATTCAGCCATCCCCTGTAATTCCATTGGACACAGTCAGTAGGTCTACTCCAACCCATTCCAGTGAGCCCTCAGATCTTGGACAGGTGGAGAGTGAGACACTTGATTGCAGAAGTGTTGTTACTGTGGTTTCAGTGCCTTTTGACTTTGGCCGTAGCCAAAGTGTGGGTGAGGTGCCACACAGGAGGGTTGTTAGGGTTGCTTGGAGGAAGCCTGCTGTCCATCCTCCACCTGATCCAGGTGTGTCTTCCCATGCCACTCAACATATGTTTAGGGCCATCATGGAGGTGCAGGCATGTTCCTATAGGTCCTCCAGAGAAGTGCTTAAGGTTGTAAATGTGGCACAGACTGACATGTGTGAATGCCTTCACCATGTCGCTGATTCAATAGATTGGATGATTGACACATTGAAACAGGTGTTTCTGTGATGGAACATCTGCTGGGAGGGGGACAGAATCCTCATGACTGTAGGTCATTCACATCATCTGTTGTTAGTTGATGTGGCCTTGCCTGATCATGCTCCCATAGTGGCACTACTTCCACTGCTCCATCATTGGTTGAGGTGTCCACACCCAGCATCAATTAAATATATTCTTGATGAATGAAAGCACAGTCATGTATATATCTATATGCATCTATGACAACTGATCAAAACTTCAACACACTGAACGGCAAGTGATCAACCACAACTTGACGATCAGCACATGATCAAAATAAACAAAAGAAATGAACAAATCTTCAATCAGCTGTTCCGGCAGTTTCCATGTTCAACAAGTTGCTGTTTGATAACTTGTTGGGCATCTATATAGCTATATCTAACTATCTATGTATGTATATATATATATATATATATATATATATATATATATATATATATATATACTTTATATAAATAAAATTGTATGTGTGTGTGTGTGTGTGTATATATATATATATATATATATATATATATATATATATATATATATATATAGATATATATATATATATATATATATATATATATATATATATATATATATGTTTATACACACAATACAAACTTCTGCATGCACTATATATATGTGTATATATATATATATATATATATATATATATATATATATATATATATATATATATATATATATATATATATACACACACACACATATATATATGCAAAATACACATATACAAAATTGTATATATACATTTTAAATATTTAAACACATTAACTATAAATATACTATCAATTAAATAAGCTATGCTTTTAAAATACATGCAATATTTTAACTCCATTTAATCCTGGGCATTTATCTGTTTCTAATAAAATTTGCCATCTCATTGGGTTCCTATCAGTTCGTCAAAACTTCAGCAGTTCGAACACCATATGTTCGAACTGTGAAGTTCGAAAACTGATTATCGCAAAACTGCAAAACACCGAATTCTTTCCCAGGGAAAGAATTTGGTTGGCCATTTCTGCAGCTTCATGATTTTCAGCACAGTAGTGGAAAGTTACGGGTCGGGTTCAGGTAAGTGTGCGATTGTGTGGATGTTAGGGAGCTGGTTAGGTGAGTTAGGGTTAGGGCACAGGTGAGGTGGGTGTGCGATAGTGACAGACTTTAGGGTTAGGGCGGGATTGGTGAGTTAGGGTTAGGGCACGGGTTAGGTGAGTTAGGGTTAGGGCGCATGTGAGGTGGGTGTGCGATAGTGACAGACTTTATAGTTAGGACGGGATAGGTGAGTTAGGTTTAGGGTGTGGGTCAGGTGAGTGTGCGATAGTGATGGACCTTAGGGTTAGGGTTTGGGTTAAGGTAAGTGGATAGATAGTAGTGATTGTACAGTTTAGTGTAGGGTTAGATTTAGGATTTTAATTGTATGTGTGTGGATTGCTGTTTTTTTGATGTGCTTGTTTTGTGTGTGTGTTTCGTGGAACAGCAATTTTTTTTCCCTGGGAAAAAAATCTCTGTTCTAAGCCTTCGATGGTTTTACACTTCGAGGTTAGAAGTTCAAATATATGGTGTTCGAACTTCTGCCATTTTGTCAAAGTGATATAGACCCATCTCATTTCTTTACATTCAAGTTCATTGTTAAAGTCATGTAGAAACTGACTATTGTTTGCTTGATCTTTAACAAAGAAAGTAAGCTTTTTAAATTCATTAGAGACTGTAGAATGTTTAGCTAAAATATGTTCATAAACTTTCTGTGAGAGCATTCTAATGGTCTTACCCACATAGAAGCTCTTGTATAAACAACAAGTGGATAAATAGACAATACCTTCAGATTTACAGTTACACTTTTCTTTGCAACTTATTTCCTTCCCACAGTGCTTCAAGGTGGCATTATTTTCAGTATTGTATTCTTAGCCAGCCCAGTTTATGGTTCATACTTGTTTTTGGTGTCCATTTGATTTTTCTTCAGTGTTTTATTTGAGTGAACACCGTCTGCTAGTCCTGTTCAGCTGCTTTGTTAGTTTTGAGTTAATGGCTCATTTTTTGCTGGAAATATGGCCAAGAATATTTTGAGTTTCAGTTTAGGGGACATCAGTCCAGAGCTGTGTTGTTGAAGAGTTTTAACCCAGAAAGGAGGAATTCCCATGAAGTACTGCAAGCAATCTGCTATATGAGGTTAAAGACAGGGGAGGAACTTCTGTTAAGTGTTGTGTGTAGCTTGGCTTGCGAATGTTTCCTAGAGAAAAATTCCTGCCATGTAACCAGGAAAGAGATTCTCAGAAGGAATAGGTTCCTATGGCCCTGAGGAGGAATTTTGGAATGGAACAGAAGAATTATGCAGCCTGGGAAATGGTAGTGTGAAATGAGTTACAGAGAGGAGACATATGGTTAAGCCTTCCTGCATTGTACTTAGCAGGAAACCAGTGTATGAGCTGGCAAAATAACAGGTAAATAAGCAAATTGTGCTTCAGAAGATGCCTGTAAAGGACATTGCTCTGTAACTAACATATGACTGAGCTGCCTTCTTTTGAAAAAAGTACTGTGTTTTCTGTTATTTTAAGGAAACTTTTTTATGTTAAATTTGGCAAGGAGATGTTGAAGTTTCCATGAACTTTGTTAATTTTATCAGACTGTTAGCTGCACTTGCTGTCTTGCTGTTTCAATAGATTTGTTATTGCAAGGGTCTATATCAGCTAGGTGAAGTGTCAAAAGAGCAAACGCTCTTTCATCGACTGCTAATATTCGAAAACACACAAAGCTGAACACATAGAACAGTGTTTTTTTTCCCAGGGAAAAAAAAAATCACTGCTCCAAAAATACAAAACAAAAAAACAAATCCACAAACAAAATAAAGTGGGGGGCTTCTCCCCCCACACCCCCTGACGTGGGGGGCTGTGCCCCCCTACTTAAATATACCAAGTCTGAGATTGCACCACAGTGGAGGAAATGGCAAAGTCCCGACAATGGCCCAGCGATTTTTTTCCCTGGGAAAAAAATCGCTGTTCCGGCCGGTCGACATTGTGTGTTTGCACATATTAGCAGTCGATGAAAGAGCCCTCGCTCTTTTGACACTTCAACTAGTTAATATAGACCTTATTACAACATTCAAATGCAATTTGTAATTCTGTATTTATCCACTTCACTGTAATGGCATTTTGCTTATTAGTTTTACTTCTTATTTGAATTATTATGCTTAGCATCTTTGACAAATTTAACACTTTATGTTTGATGATTTGCACATCTCTGGTGGTGAAAAGTAAGATCACTAGTTCTTTAGAATTTTCTAAAATTACTGTTTCCTATTTCAACTGCGGTGGTGGTGCTGCGGTAGCGTTGTCGCCTCACAGTTAGACGTTGCCCATTCAATTCTCAGTTAGAGCGTCTTCTGTGTGACGACATGCGTGAATGGGCATTCCTTCGTTGAAGGTTGTGTGTTAGGCCCGGCAAGCCAGCACATAAAACTCTACTGCCAATCATTAGCGGACCGGAGTTCCACTGTGGCGACCCCTAACCGGGAAAAGCCGAAAGACACAAAAAAAACTGTTTCCTATTTCAATCCAAAAATGTGCAAGGGTATACATTTTCTAGCATGTGTATATGCTGACCATAACAAAACTACAGGGACCAAATCTTCTCCGGAGCTGTTGTCACATGGCTACACTTCATTATCCCTGTTCTGATTCTATTTTCATACACATTCCCCTTAAACAACTCAGATATAAACCTCTCAAAATTTGACCTAAGTTATCTTCCCCGACAGTTCATAATAAACAGGAAGCTTGCTCAATTGGCACCTTGTGTAATCCAGCAGAGTGACACCCCCTCCAAGTTGAGGTTGAGGACAGAAAAACAAAATCCTCCAAAGGTGAGGACAAAGAAAAATTGCAGTACACACACACTCATATACATATGCACACTAGAAGCAGATACGCATATTCCTTTAAACAGCTACCACATCTGTCATGACTGCTTAAGTGACTTCCATTACTACACTTACATCTGATAATGCTAATCATGTTGCTAACAGATTGTGCCTAGGGCACATCCTCTTGCCCCACATTAGCTGTGGTAATAATGATGGAATACAGATAGTCAAACTAAAAAGAAAAGTAAAAAAAATGTATAGTTGGACTATGTGGATGACTTGTTCATGTACTACATGACATGCCGCACACTCTAAGATAGGGGAACACTTGTAACAGTCTTGCAGTTAGTGCAGAGGAGTAAGGCTATGAGTTGTTAATGAGCTTATTCTGTACTCCAGAATTTAAGTCTCTCAGCCTACATTTGTCTACTATTTGACTCTGAGCAATTCATTTAACCAGACATACTCTGAGAAGGTCAAAGGAAACATATTACAGTGGTTCAGGCACATGTTCAAGAAAGCGGAAAACAATCTGGTGAAGAAGATTTGGGAGAGACAAGAAGAATGCAAGAGGAAACAATGGCAACCATGAAAGAGATGGATGAATTGTGTGAGAGAAGACCTGAGACATTCATACACGACTGCCAATGAAGGTAGGAGACTGGCACTGAATCGAGAGAGGTGGCAACAGGTGGTGCAACACTCTAACTCCATGTAGAAAGAAAAATGGAAAACGGAGGTTTATGATGATGGTAATGGTGATGATGACTCTGGGACAACTAAAAAACTTGATTTGGATCCTCATTGGCCTCCTTGACCACACGGCTAATAACTACCTACATACATACATACATAAAAATATTTCACGCACTTGTTCCCATAATAAGTGTTCGGGCTGTTCTTAAACATATCTAAATTAGTGCTTGCTTTAATGTAATTTGGTAGTCTGTCCCATGCATCAGCCTGTCTTTCAGAGAACCAATTAGTACACTTCTCTTTCCTATAGAATTTTTTGCATAGGTTGTCTGATGATTATCTAGTACTTTTTGATAACCCCAAATGTTCCCAGAGGTACTTGTCTCTAAATGCCCTACATACCTGAATAAGATCTCCTCTTAGATATCTATAAGAGACACTGTACAAATTCAGATATTTTAGTCCTCCATAATAACTTACATTTTCACATCCATGGATGTCCTTGGCATATTTCCTCTGTACTCTTTCCAGTTTACTCATGTTTGTTTTCTTATAAGGCATCCATATTATTATTCCATACTCATGTTTGGGTCTAATCTAATTAACAAACAATGATGTCATCATTTCTGATTACCTAGACTTTATAAATCTTTTCATACAACCTATAGTTCTATAACAATCATTAACCAATTGGTTGTTATGATCAGAAAAACTCAAAGCTGGATCTACCTATATATCCAGGTCCTCAAATTAATCTATAGTCAATCACTGTGTGCTGTATTAAATGTCCACATTTCAATTTATGTCTCCCAAATCTCTTATGCTTATTTTTATTTATGTATTTATCAGCATATTATTCTTCTGTGAAACAAAATCCCTTAGGATTCTTCAGTTTAAGTGCTTTCATTCCATTAATTATAGAACTTCATCAGAAATAAAAAAACATTACAATGAATAAATTAATAAGAGCTTTAAAAAATAAAGCAATACAATAGATAAGGGTAAACACCAACTAGAACATGAAACATTAGTTAAACTAGTCAATAGTTAAATATTAAAAAAATTCTACATAATGTCATATAAAATTGTATGTTAATAAACTCTTTACTGAAACAGTCTCATTCAGTCCCAGAGTCACATCAGCCTGAAGAAACACCTGCCACTTGAGTTCTCAAAACTCTAAATAGTTGTTAAATCAGTCCACAAAAGGTAGCTGATTATCTTTTTCAACAAAAAAAAAGTAAATTTATGAAAGTCCTGAAAGTTTTTGCTATATCCTGCAAGCACATTGTTAGTGTCCTTATTCTTAATGACACATACATACTCACCTATTCTGCAACCTAGCTTTCTGTTGGTCACTCCTCATTCATGAAATTAAACATTTTTCACGGACAAGTAATCCATTTGAGTTGGCTGGTTAGTGATTGTTGTACGTTTTTTGATGGGGTGGAGACACTTATTCAATTGTTTTATGAAAGAGGTTATACTAAGAACAAATTGAATTTGATTTCTGAGGAGATAGCGAAGTCAAGGAACACAAAATGTCCTCCTATGTTAGTGTCAGGATTTATACCAAAACCTAAAAACAAGGAAGACACTGAAAATGTTTGCTTTTCCTATTCCCAAGAGCACTTAGGGATATATCTTTAAAATATCATTAAAGAAAATTGTAAAGTGATTCTAAACAATCAGAATTTAACAAAGATTGTTGGACATGAACTCAAGTTAATAAAAAAAAAACTATGACCCTTAAGTTTTTGTTAGAACATTTGAAAGTTGACAAACCTGGTATCAGTAGTGGGTCTCTTGGTACTTTTCCATGTCAGAATTGTAAGTTTTATAGATTCATTTATCCCACTGGCCAATATTTTTTACACACATTAATTACACCTTAACAGGAAAGGATAGATTTAATTGTAAAAGTGAAGGTATTGTTTCTTTAGCTAGCTACTGCAACTGCAACAGTTTTTATATAGGGAAGAACATCAGAAAACTAGGTTGCAGAATAGGTGAGCATGTATGCGTGTTTAAGAATAAAGACATTAACAATGCACTTGCAAGACATAGGGTGAACTGTCAGGACTTTTGTAAAGTTACTTTTTTGTTGTCCATTTTAAGAAATAAAACACTGACCACAACTAGTTGACCGGAAAACAGGAAAATGGCATTATTATCACAATGGACCATATTCTAACTATCTAAACTAACTACATATAAGCTAAATAAAAGTAAACTAAATTAGAAAACTAACAAATCCTAACATACCCCTCATTGCATCATTAAAATTCATCAAAAGTGAAATGTCACTACAGAAGAAAAGATAAGAAAATACCTCAGAAACTACTAAAGAAAATAACCAGTGGAGCAGGCCATTTATAAAACCAGTACAATCTACCCAAAGCCCTTCTTCAGCAGAAACTTTCCAGTTAAAAGAAACCTAATGTCAATGAGAAACAGTTAGTAAACATAGCTTATTGTAGTTAATGGTAAGCACTATGTAAAAGAAACTATGTAAACAGAAAATGTAAGGATGTTCTTTCTGTTTTACATGAAATATTACACTGTTCTCTGGGATGAAAAAAAAAAACAAAGTTTTCTGAGACTCATGACTTCACAACTCACTAAGAAACTCATTGCCTAAATTCTCCATTTATTTAACACACACACACACACACACACACACACACACACACACACACACACACACACACACACACACACACACACACACACACACACACACACACACACACACAGACACACACACACAAACACACACACACACACACACTCACACACACACACACACACACATATATATATATATATATATATATATATATATATATATAAAATAAAAAGAGGGTTTAAGCAATAAGTTTTTTAGTGAGTGGTGAAGTATATATATGTATGTATGTATGTATATATATATATATATATATATATATATATATATATATATATATATATATGGGTCTACTTTGTTTCATTGAATCTCATTGCACTGAATTTCATTTCACCCAGACCACATTGCTGAAAGCTCAAATTACTGAAAACTCATTTCACTGAATCTCATTTCACTGAACTGCAGTTAGTATATATAGCACTATGTAGAGTACTGTAAGGCAAGTAAAAGGTATATGCCCTTTTCCCCACTGTAGTGAGATCCTGGAGTTAGTATA
Organism: Protopterus annectens; assembly: GCF_019279795.1. NCBI lineage: Eukaryota > Metazoa > Chordata > Ceratodontiformes > Protopteridae > Protopterus > Protopterus annectens. The sequence goes on from NC_056732.1 coordinate 570,331,345, forward strand.
TATGGTTAGAGGAGTGTGGGGAGCACAGCTCTCCACATTGGGGTGTGTGGGGGCATAGCCCTCCACTTATTTTGAGTACATATTGTCTTCTGGAGAGTTAGTCATTCATGTTGTAACTATGTATGTCTATTGTTTAAAATGTATTGTTTTGAAGTTTTTGGTAAAATACAGTATACAACAAACAAGTTAGGGGGCATGCCCCCCACACTCCCACTAACTATATATACTAACTCCAGGATCGCACTCCAGTGTGGAAAAGGGCTGCCTTACAGTACTCTACATAGTGTCATATATACTAAGTTCAGTTCAGTGAAATGAGATTTCAATAATTTGCGTTTTCAGCGATGTGGTCGGGGTGAAATGAAATTCAATGGAATGAGACTCAACGAAACAAAGCAGACCCAAATATACATATACTGTATATAAGTATGTGTATATATATATATATATATATATATATATATATATATATATATATATATGGGTCTACTTTGTTTTATATATATATATATATATATATATATATATATATATATATATATATATATATATATATATATACCTACACCATCTTAACATTGAACAGAAAACAATGAATACAGCCTTGAGTGAAACACATCTAAGACCAAATTCCTAAAACACTGCTTACCAGGAAAACTCATTCCATTCAGTAATATAGTAAAAAAGAAACGCCAGTACATACTTATAAATATTTGAAAATTCAGAGGCTGGTTGTGACTGTTAAAATTTGGTTAAGCAGAGTATAGTTCCTGAACTTAACATTGCTGTTATTATTAAGCCTCGTATCCTAAACAACATTATTAAGTCTTTGTCACTGCTCTAAATCCAGGAAATGCTGAAGACATTCCCTAACCTTTCAGCATGATTATGTGTATCAGTGTTGTGAAGCGTGTGCTTTAAATGGCAGTGCTTGTAAACACTAATTAATGTATCTGTGCAGTGAAGCAGGTCAGATTTATACAGGTGCAGCACTAAATATCCGTTGATGGAAATCATCAAATCATTCAGTTAGATATGGCGTGTTTCTAGTTTGTACATCAAAGAGTAATTATCTAAACTTTATAGTTACTGTCAGAAAATGACAAGAAACACCAGGAAACAACATCTCAGTTGTTAACCTTTTGTTATGTAATATTCATTGTTCAGTAGCTTATTTTCAGGATGATATTTTGATTTAAATTATTTTTAACATCAACATATTTGAACCTGCTCTGATATGTAGCAGGTATTAGCTAATGAATATATGCTACCATGTGGCAGAATATGTACTTTTTTCAGTGAGATGGAAATAACTGCATAATGTGTTTTTATTCTGGTAAAACGTCTGCTGCTTATACATGCAGACACTATCTGCAAGCTTTTTGTAATAATTGCTGCCCTCATTTCTTTCTGAAATTAGTAAGTAATTTGTAGAATGTGGGTAGAATCCCATCACACACAAACACATACACACACACACACACACACACACACACACACACACACACACACACACACACACACACCCTTCTGGGGTTCCATAAATGTATGGAAATGCAGGATGGAAAAGTGTACACCATTTTCCCACTTGGTATTTGATTGCTTATGAAATTGTAAATCTATATATATGCATGTGAATCTTTCGATGGGATAGCAGGGGTTAAGTGTGTCCTGTTTTTTTTTTGGTGAGAGATGGATTCCTGGGTTTATTATGAAACACAAGGATGAAAAGATGTCTCTGAAACTCTAATAAAGGGCACTAGTGGATCAATAGCTGAAAGTTACATTATCAGATTAGATTAAACATGCAGTACCGTTCAATTATTTTTCATACTATTTGTGATTCATCGTGCAACAAAGAAGCAGAATGTGCAATGCATGATAAAACGTGAAAGTAATTGTGAAATGCAGTGAAGTTAGGTAGATTATTGTTTGTAATAACTGAAAATATAAAGCGTATCATAAACGTTTTTGAATTTAACCATCACAATATCATTACCTGGTGTGGAAACCTGCCTCCTTATTTCAGTATAAAGGATTACAGAAAGCTAAAATTAGGACAGTTCCTCCTCATGTGTTTCACAGGTTTGGATCATAATGCTCAAAGTTCCACTCAAAGAGGGAGTGACTTAGATAACGTGCCATTATAATCCATGTGTGTGTGTGTGTGTGTGTGTGTGTGTGTGTGTGTGTGTGTGTGTGTGTGTGTGTGTGTGTGTGCGTGTGTGTGTGTGTGTGTGTGTGTATGTGTGTGTGTGTGTGTGTGTGTGTGAGAGACAGAATGTGTATACAGAAGACTACAGAGTCTGGTTGCCTAAATCAGACATTTCTTATGTCTTCTAAACTACGTCTGCTTACTCATGTATTACAGATCTAGGTAGCACATAGGTCCTGCAACATGACTAGCACCTTTTCCTTTTTGCTCCTATATGATTAGTCAAAATGAGAAGTTCTAAGAACACAGTAAGCCTCTTTGAAGGATGTAAATTCTGTAACACAGAACTACTTTTCGTAAGTATTAGCTGAAAAGGATAACTCAGCTATGTTTGTATATTCGGAAATAAGCATGTTGGGAAAGATTAGATCAGTGATCACAGAAAGTATGAGGATCTATTTTGGAATCTGCTGATTAATTTTAAGTAATATATTATGTTAATTCTTTATTCTAGTAAAATGTGAATCATTGAAAATGTTTTAAATGTTATTATGTTTGTGATAATCAATGCCTCTTTAAAAGACTGATTTTACATTAGAACAGCAATGTAACACATTTCTTCATGCCACCAGCTGATTCCAGTATAACAATATTTAGCATATCATTTGAAATTCTGTTTGCCTGACATCTATTATATATATATATATATATATATATATATATATATATATATATATATATATATATATATATATATATATGGATCTACTTCAGTAGATCAAACATATTACAAGTTCAAACCACATATGGCCGAGACCATATGTTCGAACTTGTAATAGTTTGAACACATTGAAGTAAAAAAAGAAAAAAAGAAAAAAAACAACAAAAAACAAAATTAAACATCTGTAGCAGGGGGGCTAAACCACCCTGCACCCCCCACCCCCTTACTTAAATATACCAATTCCGAGATTGTATTACATTGCAGAAAAGGGAAATCTTCCCGTTCCACACTGTACGGAGATCTCCATTCAGTCCGATCGTACATTTAGAAGTTCGAAAATAAGAGGTTTGAACTTGTTATATGTTCGATATACTGAAGGGGACCCATATATATATATATATATATATATATATATATATATATATATATATATATATATATATATATACACACACACACACACACATATATAGTAGCATAAAAACACTAACAGTTACATTTTCAGTACTGTGAATATAGCAAAGTGTCTTTCTCTGATACTGTATTTCTTCCATTGCAGTTCAAAGACGTTAATATATCCTCCATCTCTATACATTCTGCAGTGCATCTTGTTCACTGGGAAAGAATAATTTTGCATCATTCATGCTGTTAGTTTTCACCTGCACTACAAAGGGTGATAGTTGATGCATGCTCTGAAGATATGATACGAAAATGTGAGAAAATGACAATGAGCAATATTTAACAGTAATATACGATGGGATCGGCAGGCACTTTGATGGCACAGTATGAGCCCTACAGTATGGCAGGCAATTACATACTACAGCTTATCATACACGTACTACAGCTCAAGAAGGAAGATATGACACCAGACACTTCCCAGACAAAACTATATCCACAGATGAAACAATAATTTCAAATAAAGTAGAAGAAAATATGTATCAAATACGGTTGTAAGTATTCAAAAACTTTACACAATCATTAAGCGCTTCTGTTTCTTTATGAAATAAGCAATGAGACTTCATCTAGCTGATTTTCAAACATGTATAGTCCACTTTATATAACACTTAAAATGACATGACCACATACTAAAATCACATAACTGTATTCTAAAAACAAAAATGCTGCTTAAAGTGATAGCTACCTTTAAAACACTCACAACCTTTTTTTTTTTTTTTTTTTTTACTTTTCTTTAAATGTCTTAAAATTCACACTACTGCTAAGACCTGGGAACTTACATACATTTAAAATGATCTGCCATTTACACTGTCTGTATTCTAATTATCCTTCTCTCTGTCTCCACATCATTTCATCCTCTACAGTATGATTTAAACATAAAAAAAAATCTTTTTTTAAATTGCTACATATAATGCTATGTCTGTATAATGCATTAACTGAACTCTTATTTGAGGGTTTAACTGTATTCATACAGTCTGTTGCCATACTTTCTTTTAGTCCTGCTTATGTAAAATCCACAATGTTAAACACTGTGCTGTATAATCCGCATGTTCTGAAGCTTAGGTACAAAATATGCAAAGTGAATATTATGTGAGAATTAAATTTACATCTGTCTTATCTAGAAGTGCTATGCCAAACAATGTTCTCACATGGGATAACATTACTTATGCTTTGGGTACTTAAACCCTGAAGCATGTGTGGGTTGATATAACAACATGTGTAGTGAAGGAAGCACTTTACTATCTCGAAATACTGAAATCTCAAATTTCAGTATCCTGAGACGAAAATGATGAAAGTGCAGTTGAGTGAAACTACACTTGATCAAATTCGAAGTGTCAGATTCGCGGTTGTGATGGCGCGGTACGTGGGATTTGCTGTGTTTGTAAGGTGTGGCGTGCTATGGGATATGGTTTGCCTGCCGTTGTGTGGATATATGTGGAGATACAGGTAAGTGCTTCTTTTTAAGGGCTTTGGGTAGGGATTTGAGTGTACGTGAGTGTGTTGGGAAGTTTTAGGTATAGGTTAGGTTAGGTAGGTAAAAGTGTGAGTGTGTAAGTGTTGAGAGTGGTGGTGTTTGTACGTATTTGGTGTGTGTTTGTGCAAGGGGAATATAGAGTACGTCGTGGTGGGTTTAGTGTCTTTGTCTTTTTAGTGTGACCTTGGAGTTAGTATATATAAGTAGTGGGGGTGTGGGTGGCATAGCCCTCCACATGGGGAGTGTAGGGGGCCTTGCCCTCCTGCTTATATGTAGGGTAGGTGTGAGTATTTGTGTTGTTCTGTTTGTGTGTGCTTTGTTTGTTTGTTGTAGTGTGGGGTGGAAGGTGTATGTATATTTGTTTGTGTGATGGAGGGTGTATTTAAATGTCATGATTCTGAATTTCGTGCTTTTGGGGTTTTGATATTGTGAATGTTTGGCTTTATAGTCTCGAGATACTGAAATTCGATATTTCAGTATTTCAAGATTATGAAGTGAATCCATAGTGATATACACTGATTGTTATCCTTAAATGCTGTATGTCCACTATGAGTGTGGTTATGGCTGCAAATGTACACTGAAACCATTTTTATTAACATGGTTGTTAAAGAAAAAGGTAAATACATACTATGTAATCCATTTCTCCAGAAGACCATCTATAACTGGAATACTGTTTACCACAGCATTGATGTAAACAGTATAATAATAGGACCAACTCTGCCTATAGCTACAGAAAACTCACTCATGAATATACATATATAAATGACTACATGTCATAAATGCAGTAGGCAGGACTGGCCATGTGGTAATAGGCAAGGCACAGGAAAGACAGGGTAGGAGACATCATAATACAGAATACACAAAAACAAAGATTGAATGCATGCATATAATGCAGTGGTCCACCACAAGTCTTCCAAAATCCGACACCTAACTGACATATAAAGCACACAAGAGTTCACATCAGTGATGTTGTGCAGTATGCACAAACAGTCATGAGTTCATGATAACAAGACAAATGGACTCATAAAAACTACGTTTACTAATGAGGTCAACTATTAAGGTGGTTTTTCGGCATTTGACAGTTACAGCTCCATCAAAGCATGGACAGTCCTCACCAATGGTGAGTGCTCATGCCTCCCTTCTGACTGCCCAACAAGTTTTATCTATAGACATGACATCATAACAGTGTAGTGCCTCATTGCTCTAAATGCATTGCATAAACCAGGAATATTCTTGCTCATAATGTGCAGTGTCCTATGAACACTTTTTAAAGACAGTAAGGTTGGTGTCAGGGCCTAATTCCATCATATTCATTGGGAGCCACATTCATGTGGGCTGCATGCATGCATCATATGACATAAGCTGTTGGATGACAGGTCAGACTGGTGTTGTACATGGCAGACATGTCCAATGCATTAAACTAAATCTGCTGGCTTAACTCCACCATTTCTTATCCTGCATTCACCAGTTTACCATATCCCACAAAGGATGGTCTGAAACGATCATCACCAATCTCACTATCTGAGCTCAATGAAAGGTATGCCGAAAAAGTCACTATTGAAAAAAATACTACGGTGTGGTCTTATGTTTTGATGGTACAAAGTTTGCCACACACTCTGCAAGAGTAATCTAGTGTTATTTTCTACCATCACAATGGAAGATGTATCATCTACTTTATAGAACAAATTGGCTACTATTAATTCAACAAGAAAGTATAGAGTGTGAAGTGAAGTTGTTATGCAAATATAAATATGTTTCATAATGCAAAATTCAGACATGTTTTTGTGGAGGAAAAATGAAAATGCTGTGCCATCAACATTCCTACTAAACTAACTAAGTCTGAGATCACCCTGTCTTGGACTTAAGGGACTATTGTTTTTCCTCTTACTTGCAAGGAAAAGCAACCTGAATGTTAATATATTTATGCAGCAGAAGTGTGGTTGTGAGGTCAGCACATTGGGGGTTGCAGTAGGATTTAATATATCATTGCACAAAGAAATATAGTATCTCTTAATATGATTAATGCCTTACTAAATAATTTTTATACTGGTACATTTCAGCAATACTGTTGCTTTCCTTTTATGTCAGTAAATCATAAAATTTAAGCCTGGCTCCATGGTACAGAGGAATGGAACCCTTACCCTGACTCAGGTGATTGGGGTTTGATCCCTGGCCCCAGCATTGGAGAGACCAGGCAGGGAGGGAGAAGAATGAAGGTGTCTGATCTCTTTGCTTTTCTTTCAGGATAGAAAGGGAAGCAGGCATTTGTGAGCATATAGGGAAGTGCAATTTCTCAGGTGAAGACAGAGGAAGCCACTTCCCATGCTTGAGTGGAGGGGTGGAGCTGTCTGCTGCCAATATCTCTTGCAAAAGTGAGGGATGTCAAGCACAGACAGCCCACTGCAAGTCCCCATTTAACTGTGTAAGCCAAGCACTAGTGAGGGAATGCAGGGCTAAGAAAAAAAACAGCAAAAAACATCTAATTGATGACTATGTGATGGGCTCTCCTGGTTAGCCCTTGGCCAGGTGATGGGTAATGAATGAGATGATTGGCCAGGAGGGGTTGGGGATGATTGTCAACAGGTTGGGGGGGGGGGCAATGATCAGTAGAAATCAAAAGTAAACCATATGCTTTACATTTGGAGTCATTCAGCACTTCAAGGTATGTAAATAATTAAGTGTACCTGCTGCTTTACATCTTAATACAGGAGGCTTACTACTGTTCATGTTTGTCATATTACATTTGTAAAAGTCTTCTGATGAGATAAAGAAGTTAATATTAAATGTACTGTTCTTTTTATAAAATCTACATTTCAATGAATGGAATGGAAAGGTGTATGATGCCAGCCATAGTAGGTATAGACAGCAATATTCTTTGGAAGAAATTGCTGCTTTGTAATAAATACTTCTATAGCTGATATTATGTTATTGCTATTATACGTTTTCAACAAGGTAACCATTTGAAATGTCAGGACCTGCTACAGTGAGTGCCAAAACATGAAGACTGAATGTCCAACAAATGGACTTACATATACTAAGTCTGAGATCGCCATTTATTGAGATGTTACCTTTTCTCTGACATATGGCAAACTCAAAGTTAATATATATCATTGGCTTGAGAAAAAAGGCTGGCAATTTTTAGGACTAGTGGTAGGGCTTGCCCCTGCATAAATTGGTGGATGGGTACTTGTCCCCAAGTGCAATTCACTCTTCTGATGCAGTTTCTATCTTTTTTCTTTTTCTGTATGTCAGCACTCAGCATTTGGAGTGAGGACATTTCAACAGATATCAGCAAATATCTTTTCTCAATGTACCAGGACTGGATTTTATCTCATTTGCACTTCAAAAGGTATCTATTTCACAGTTAGTATAATGCTGGCTCATACTGACTAAACTAGTATAACATATCCTAAATGCACATCCTTAATGACAGTATAATTTCTTTACCTGTTCATCACATATATGATATCTACAGGCAAACCTCACAGCAGTTGCAACAGTGGTAATGCAAAACTTACTGTCCTATTAAAATGTAACCAACTCATAAACTACTGATTTAAAGATATAAATGCCAATCAGAGTTTTAGTATTTTAGGCCTCACTCCTGCTACAAAAGGATAGTCAAATGTAATTGTGCAATGATATAAATTTCCTACAGATGAGTGTAAGGATTGGTCTTGATATTTTTTTATTTCTTTTTCTATTCAGTTTGAGTACTGATATAATCCAGAGTGATCCATTTCAATCACAGCCCAGGGACTAAACACGCAGTGCATTCCAGGTTGTGCAGCCATATTGGATATGTGATATGGGTAAACATTTGAAATGGTGGAACCTGCAAGAGTAAGTCCCAAAACATGGAGACTGGATGGCTAAAAATGGACTTACATATGCTAAGTCTGAGATGGTCAATTCACAGTTTTCTTCAGCAGCATTTATGATCTGGCAGGGGCTGCATGTCTGAGTGTGATGTCCTTCTGATGAGATGATATACCAAGGTCCCATCTGCTTGAGTTGGTGGTAGCTCAGGTGGGTGTAAAAGACCCCATGGGACTTATCAGAAAAAGAATAGGGGACGTTCTCCTTGCCCTGGGCAAATTTCCACTTGCCAGAATAAGTTCTACATTGGGTCTTCTCTGAAAAGAAGGCAATGTCTTAGAGGGATTATTCCAGTCAACAGTGAATAAATGAAATAAACATATTTAGAAGCACAAAAGCAATCACTTGCAGATGGAAACAGCACTGACAGATCCTGGCACAGTCTGAAATCTGATACACCATCAACATCAATAAGATGACTCAATAAATGTGACAATTAATATAGTTAACATTATGGAATTATATCAATTTGAAAAGTGGAATACAGCAGCAGCAACACAATGAGAGTTTATACGTATGAGAAACTTAACTATAGAATACTGTAATAGGTAGAGCTTTATATAGGTAAAGGTGTTTAGTCTTAAGGTGGAAACAAGCTGTATGTAGGAAGGAGGTAAAGATTAGAAGAAGGCAGTAATAGGGGTGAATAATAGATGCTAGTAGTAGAATTGGGTTATAATAGAGAGGGCTGTGAAGAGGAAAAGTAGGTAAGTAGGGTGATCTTTAATGAATGAGAGGGAAGGGGGAGGTGAGGAAGGAAAAGGTTATGAGAAGTGAGAAGGGGAGGGAAAGTAAATAGGGAACAAAGAAGGATGGAGGGGGTATTGGCTAGATGTATTTGGAGCTAAGGAGTTTAGCTAGAATTAGTACAAGAGAAGATCCAAGATTGGTTAAAAATTCTATTAGATTGTGTTTGAAAGTAAATATATTAGGATTTTCTATAATGAATTTTGGAAGAGAATTTCATGTTTTGGCCACAGAAATCAGGCTTTATCCAGGTGATTATTAGGTGTATGTATTAAGAGCAGTTGTTTACCCTTTGATTGGAGAGGTCTTTTTGTGGAGTATTTGTCTGGTATAGAACTAAGAGCACAGCCAGCTAAAGGTTTATGAATGATGTTGTATTCAGTTGTTAGTTGTAGGTAAGAGAGGTGGTGAAGAACGAGGTGGTGGGGAACTTTAAGCTACTTAAGAGACTGCAGAAATGTGCAGTATAATATGCTACACTTGTGGCAAATTTAGCAATTTTGTTATAGCAGGTTTTGAGTTTTCTTTTTAATGAAGTTTATATGTTGGTAGGGATTGGAAGATTATACTTTAAATTCTCATCTATTGTTCCACCTAATAGTTTGGCATGATGAACTACTTAATTGTCTGTATTGTTTAAAGAGAAAATCTTAAATGTGGATTTATTGGTACATTGGGTTTTAGTAGTAAAGAGAAGAAGCTTGGTTTTCTTGGGGATTACAAGCAATTTGGCATTAGTATGCCATGTTTCAATAGAGGAGAATGCTTCTTGTGTTATTTTCTGTAGGTGTGGCAGTCAACTTGAAGTGTAGCTAACAGTAGGAACATCTACATATTGGATACAGGAGCCTTGACAGGAGGATTAGTGAAGATCATTAATGAATATGCTAAGGAGTAGGGGGATGAGAATGGAGCCTTGAGGAATCCCAGTGATATTGGGAAGGTATTGATATAAAGAGCCTTGTAGTTTAACTAATTACTGTCTGTTTGTGTGATAACAGAAAAAAGACATTGAAGAGTAGAATGGGATAGTCCAAGAATGGAGATTTGATGGAGGAGCTTAGAGTGAGAGACAGTATCAAAAACCTTGGACAGGTTGAGGAATAGAGAAGAGACTTGTTTGCCAGAATCTCCAGCTTTATTTACAGTGTCTGTAAAGCATAACAAACTATTCTAGTGTTGTGGGTGAGCCAAAATTTATACCGAATTGAGGTTAATAGTTGATTATAAAGGAGATGGTTGAAGATCTGTGTATGTACACATTTTTCTAAGAGTTTTAAGAAGGGGGACAGGATGGAAATGGCATGAAAGTCAGATATTTCAGTAGAATTATCTCCTTTATGCAGAGGAATAATGCACAATTTTTCCCATAACATGGTGACATAAGACTTGGCTATAGATCTGTTTATAAGATTGCTAATTGGGTAGTCTATGGCTTTTGCAGCTTGTTCTACATATTGAGGTTGAAGGTTATCAGCAGAGGTAGAACAAAGATTTAGTTTAAGTATTAGGTTTTTATGAAGGGGATGGGGATCAGGGGAGATAGAGGAAGGCTGGGAAATGTTAAGTGTGTTATGTGAGGGGAGATAGGAATGGAGGTTGAAGAATTTTGAGAGGAAAAGGAGGATGAGTGAAAATATTTAGTTGTTAAGTTGTCTATACTTTCAATAAAATAAGTGTTGAACTTACTTGCTATTTGAATGGATGAGTTTCAGGACATCGGACAGGGTCTTTTTTTGATCCAGGGATAAATAATGCAGTTATTGAAGACTAGAATTTTTTAGGGTTATATTTATGGTTAGTATGTAAAAGAGTATAGTAGTTTTTGTGTTGGATTTCCTTTTTTGCCATTCCTTACATGCCTTGTCTCTATCAGATATGAGTTGTTTACTCAATTTAGAAAGCCACGGGGCATGATTCGATTTGAGTCATTTGTACAAGGTGCAGCCAAGCTAATAAGGGTGTTTAGAAAGGTTACATTGAAATGATTTGCTGCTTTATCTCAGGGTAAAGTTTTTAAGAAATACCAGTTCAAAGTTTTTATTGAGTATATGAATGTGTGTTGGTTACATTTTGAAATATTGCAAGTTGTTTTAATGTTATGTTGTTTGGATGCTTAGAAAATAGTTATATGGGAGTAAGCTGGTAGGTGGTCCCTTAAGCTCTGCAGAAGTGAGCCAGCCAATGTGAATTTACTTGGATCACAAGAGTAACCAGAATCCAATCAAGGAGGAAACCAGGGGTATTATTTTTATTATATGTGGTTGGTGATTGAATAAGTTGTGAGAATCCAAATAAGTTAATGCAAGATATCGGAAAGTCTAAGTTTAGGTTTTGTCAGTTAATATTAACATCTCCTAAAATGTGACCATAGTAAAATTACATTGGCTGATACACTTTCACAGAGCTTAAGTGATCACCTACCAGGTTCCATCCATACTATTTCTCAAATGTCCAAATAGTGCAATGCCATGCAGTATTGACTGAACTACATGTTGCTGGTCATTGCTAATTGTACTGGATATCCAAGAAAGAAGATCTTATAGAAAGTGAATATTATGTCTAGGAGGGATGTAGTGTACAGTAACACATAATGTTTTTGTTTCATTTAGTTTTAAAATGGTAACAAGAATTTTAGCACTGGCAAATTTTGGTAAGGAATTTAGATAAGTAGCACTATTATAGGAGTTGGGGTAAAGAAAGGCTATGCCACCTGCTTTCTTTTGTAATATGTTTACTATAATAATATTGTAGTCCGAAAGAAAAAATTCAGTCTCTTATTAAGCCATGTTCCTGACATAGCAAAAATGTTTGGCGTATATTGTGTTATCCAGGTGTGAAAGTCTTCAGTTTTGTTACAATCACAAAGCCTTCTACAGCTATATCAAGAACCTCCACGGCAATACCCAGATTTGCTCTGAGATACTGCACAATGGTACCTCCTATACTCAGTCAACAGATATTGCCAACATACTGGCCAGCAGATTCAGTGCTAGCTTTACCCCTCTCTCCCCTCCTAAAGGACCAATCACAATAACAGAAGAATGCCAGGCACCCAGCATTACTGCAGCACAGGTTACAGCTGCATTATCCAAGGCCAAGAATACAGCTTCCATGGGACCCGATAATATCCCTGGTTGTGTTCTACATGAACTACAAAGCGAACTGGCAACACATTTGTGTGCCCTATTCAGTCACAGCCTCACCAGAGGCTTTGTCCCTACCGAATGGTGCACTGCTACAGTCATCCCTCTCCATAAAGGGGGAGCGAACACAGATCCTGGGAATTATCGCCCCATTAGCCTGATGAGTCTGATATGTAAAGCTAGGGAGTGCATCATCATGGACCTGATTAACAAAGATATAGGAAATCTCCAAACTCTAGACCCCATGCAATTTGGCTTTGTGAAAGGGAGATCATGCCTGCTCAACCTGGTTGACTTCTTTGAGTCAGTCACCAGGGCTGTGGATGAAGGTAAGGCAGTGCATACAGCCTACCTTGATCTAGTCAAGGCCTTTGATACCATTCCTCACTCGGGAATTATTGATAAACTCACCAAACTAGATATCAACCCCTATATCACTAGGTGGGTTGCAAATTGTCTCACAGATAGAAAACACAGTGTGAAAGTAGCGGACTCCAAGTCAGACTGCTGACCAGTCATGAGTGGAGTCCCACAGGGATCAGTCCTGGGTCCTCTCCTGTTTCGCATCTACTTCTTAGAAGTCCAGGCCAACACAAAGGGACGCTGGCTGACCAAGTCCAAAGATGACTGCAAACTGGGAGCCATTATTAACTCCCCAAGTGATACAGACATCCTACAGAAAGGCCTCACTGAGTCCAATGACTGGTGTTGAAACCATGGCCTTAAGCTTAATGCCAAAAAATGCATTGTTATCTCCTTTGATAAAAACTCAGTTCCCACTAATTACTACTTCGATGGGAGCCCACTGAACACTGAAGGCATTGTAAGAGATCTGGGGATGCAGGTTAATAGCAACCTCTCCTTCGACCAGCACATTGCCATTGTGATCAGAAAGTCCTTCTATGTGGTACATCTCATTACCAAGGGTTTTGCATCCAGGAAGAAAGAGGTCATTGTCTCTCTCTACTCTTCCCTCATTAGACTAATCATTAAGTATAATGCCCCATTTGGCATGTACCTCACTAGACACCTGCAACAGCTGGAGAGGCCACAGAAGTACCTCATGAAAAGGATCCTAGGCATTAAACACATGTCCTACATGGACAGACTCAAAAGACTCCAGCTATTCTCTGTCTCATATTGCCTACTTGGAGGCGATCTCTGCTTGACTTAAAAAGCCATGTCTGACTCAGCTCTGTTAGAAATGCTACATCTAAAGAAATCCCAATCCCTCTGCAGCACACACTCCAGAGACTTCAACCTCATTACCACAATCAACAGAACATGCTGGAGGGACAGGTTCCTCATCCAGAGACTGAGCCATGCTCTTGAATAGACTTCCCATACATATCAAGCAGAGCACCTCGCTGACCCTCTTCAAGAGAAATCTTGATGAGTGTATGGGTAAAAGAAAGGTCACCCCGGGGATTACTCCAGTGGCTCCACTTGATAGAGGCACTGGGATCTAACGTCGGGCAGCATGATGCCAGGGCACTTCTATGGGCTAGGCTTGTAAAGGCTCCAGGGCCATTAACCTAGTACACACCTATGAACCTATGAAGCTATATGGTTTGAAAACTTACAGTCATGAGGTTTAGAGTCTTAGAAGGGAGAATGTGGGTTGAGAGTGGGAAGGGACCAAGATTGGGGTGGATATCTTCACAATGAGAGATGTTGGAGAAGTACAGTCTGTATATGATAGCCTATCTTATTTTGATGGGCTGGGTTTTATTTTATAGTTTGTAAGATATGTATGTAGACGTTTTCGTTATAGAAATTAAGGGGGGCCTGTGTTAAACAAAGTGTAGGACATATCATGGCTAATGGCAAATTCATGGCTAGTATTAGTAGATGTGAGTGTTGCAGTTTGTGCATTTATTATTATAGAGTGCAAAGATGTGATGTGTGTGAGAAGAAGAACAAGTAAGCCGAGGCAGGAATGACTCAGCATTGTAGATGAAGGATTAGAATATGTATGAGAACTAAGAAAGAGCTAATTTGAAGTGTGGAGTGGGGGGGTAACATTTAAGATTATCTTAGGTATGTGAAGAAGTTAATTAAGTATTAGTGGAGACTGGAGGAAATGTAGTAGAGGTGGAGTTTAGTGACGTATAACAGTAGAGGACGTGTGTGGGAATTGGGGCAGGCTAAGGGAGTGGAGTGAGCCCATGCTTAGTGAGTGTGAATGGAGTGGGGCCTACACAAAATTTTCTGTGCTGCAGAAAACAATCAGTCAAGCAGGGATTCTTTCTGTCAAGACTATGTTATAAAGTTGCTCATAAAACTTCAAAGGTGTAGGACAATAGAGAGAAGTTTTGCTGAAAGAGAGCCAAGAGTATTCTTGCTGTTGTAGAGTATGAATTCAGGTCAAACAAATATCAATGAGATATCCTGCACCGATTTCAGAAGAGAGAACAGAAAGAGAACAGATTAAGTGGGACTATGCATTTTTAGGAGGAGGGATTATGAAGGGCTATGTTACAAGAGAAGGAAGAACTAAGGTGAAAGTCTATCAATAAGCAAACAATAGTAGGGCAAGTACTAAAAGCAGCAGATGTACTTAGAAAATGCAACTTTCAAGAGATATGGCAAAAGCAGTTGAACATAGTTGAATTAGAGTCAGAGACTACTTGAAGGTTAGGGGGAAGGGTAGCATCCTCTGGTAGAGTACAAAAGTCAGGCAAAGCAAACGGTCATGGGTACTGCCAGTAGGTTTTACAAGATATGAAATTTACTTTTTACTTGAGCATTCAGCTACGTTCTCCTGTTACATGGGATTTAAATAAAAATATTAATAATGGTCCATATACACTGCAGCAGTAGATTATCACTGTCCTTCTTATCAGGGGAGATAAATATTCCCAGGTAATATTGGAAGATTTCAGGCTGGAAATCCTGATACTGCATAGAGGAGAAAGTCAAGCCGGGAGGGAAAGGCAATTAGGGAAGACAATAATAAGGAAAGGAAAATCTGTTTTCTAAGAAGCATAACTTAAGTAGAGATAAGCAAGGCTGAGTAGTAGAAAACAGATACTCATTTTAGAGTTATAGAGGACATACATTTGTAAAACAACTCAACAAAATAACAGTTGGAAAAAAAAGCTTAATAGAATCAAATGAATATTTCCATTGAATAATCAATTTCAACAATGACTGCTGAGACTATGTAGTCTCTTAAAGGACTTATATGGGACTTTTCTCTTGTTGACTTCATGAACTTAGTAGCAGTTCATTATTAATGTAGTGGTTGCTTGGAAACCATTTTGAAGTGCAGTAAATATCAGTAATAATTTAGAAACATGGAAGCTTATTGAAAAGACCTAACAATCCTCAACAAAACATAGTAAGTAATCGCCTATTGAAAAATAACAATTTATAAGGAGATGGTGAGGCTTCTAAACTCAAGCAGAGCACATTGGAGCCTAAGGTATTATATTGCAATAGGTCTACATTAATCCATTGTACCTTGCAATAACACCTGGAATACAGTTCTTTGGATACTGAAATCTGTAAGAGAAATAGCTTTTAGTACAGAAAATGTTGCCAAAAGCTATGCCGTGCAGTACTGACTGAACTCCATGTTGCTGACTGGTCTGCGACAATGGCAGGGCTGTTCTATAGTAGTGGTCAAGAAACATAAATAGCTGGCACCTATACACTTAAATTGCTGTTAATGTACCACATGTGCGGCACCTGCAGTACAGAGGGATCCATGTCTTACACTATTCCTTCTGTCTGGTCATTACTTATTGCACTGTTGGTTCCCAGTTCACCAGATCAGGGTGACCATCAAAGGAGGAGAAAATTGTAATATCCTTCAGCAGGATGTCATGGGCTAGTGATTAGCCCTGTTTGGATGACAGAGACTGTGGTACTCTGCAAATGCCTGTGGACAGAGGAGATTGTTGATGTCATTGCAGTTAGTGACAAATCACAGATGTTGCATCGATGTTGTTAAAATCTCAATTATATGCATGAATGCCCCAAGAAGAGATAGAAAACTCTAAGATAAGACCACAAGACCAGTGCTGGTGAACCAAGGCATGTTTTTGCCTCTCAACATAAAGAGTCCCTGTCTTTCTCTGGTTGGCAGTCAGATGTGGACACTGTGCTTGGAAGAGGGTAAGAGGTGGTTATTCTCAGGTAGACATTAAAGTAGGCTACTTCACATGTTGCATCTGGTATATATGGGGTGTCCTTCCCCTCAGATATAGCCATACATAATTGCATATTGCAAGCTCCAGCAGTGACACTGAATCAACAGCAAATGTGCCTTTCTGATACAGATTTGTTCTGTACATAGCATATGGTAGTCAGCCATGTAAGTGTAACTCTCAGAACCAGGTCATTGTTATGGGAAGAGCATGATGTTCAGTATGTGTTCATCTCATCTATTCCTGTACAGCAGCCTGTTCCAAAGGCAAAGTCTCTCCCATCCTGCCTGCAGCATCAGAGGATCCCAGTGAGGGTGCCAGGGGAGGGTGGCAGAGCCAGGATGTGCACATGCACAGGCACATCTTCTGCTACCTGCAGTTCAGTGCTTTCTGCAAGGTATACATTTACTCCAATCGCCATGGTTATTTATCTTTTGTAATAGGTGACAAATCTGATAGGGTATATGCAACTGCCACCAGCCTGTGGGTTGTAACTATAACCATGGAAAGCATCACACAGTACTGGTTATACCAAGGATATCCTTTCCTCAGCTAGTTGGTGATATCCATTGAGGAGTATAAAGAGGAGGTAAATCAGGAATTGGATCTGATAGGTGAGGATGCTGATAAAATGATAATAAGAGGGCCGCAGTTCTATATGACCTGCAAACACAGCTTAACAAGGCTAGCATATTCATGCAATCATGCCTGTGCCACTGATGCTGATAAGTATGTGCCTTTCGATTTAAAAACAGCAGTCAAATAAACTGTTTTACTGTATGAATAGGTACCCTCTATGCTTAACTATTTGCAAAAGTGTGCAGAGATGCAGAGGTAGATGTAGCAGTTGGGTACAAATTTGGAAACATAGCATGTTACCCAAGCTGTGTGCTATAGAAGCATATGCATGAGTCTGACTTATACCACCTGTGCTGGGTGAATTGGGCACACTTACAGATTCTTGGCTGGAGCGCCTTCTGTGTGGAGTCTGCATGTCCTCCCCATGGTTGAGTGGCATTCGAAAGACATGCGTGAATGGGCGTGCCTTCGTTGAAGGTTGAGGGTCGGGCTAGCACCTCGGCACCATAAAAATCTACTGCCAATCATTAGCGGACTGGAGTTCCGCTGTGGCGACCCCTAACCGGGAAAAAACGAAAGAAGAAAAAGAACAACAGCATGTTACTTGTAGTACCATCCAGAGGCTCATCAACCTAATGCATGATGCAGATGGCACAAGAGTGGCTCAGCACAACTGGACATCTTCATTGGGGATATAACAGGTTGGGTGTGGGAATTCTCTTGTCAAACAAACACACAAGTTTCATTAAGTGCAGTATATCAGGTCGTTTTACTGTTCACCAAAGTAGTTACATTTTCCCCAGCTGCCTTGTCCCATTTGTTCAACAGACAGCCCCTTTGTACCTCTCACTGGCAGCTGCCATGTTGGTAACTACCAATCACCAGCATCTCTACTTTCTGCTATATACATGCCCCATGGATGGACTGTTATCTTCATGTGCTGATGTCTCCACAACAAGTGTTGTTGGCCATGACATATACACCATAGGGTTCATCATCTTGGGCTGTAGTATGTAAGTAGCATCACTTATAAAATACTTAAAGATCATTATTTTGTTGTTCCCTGTTGTCCACATATACTCAAAAAAGTCTTTACTCAGTACTATGTATAAATGATGTGACACACTTACCAATATATTCTTGTTTTACTTATTTGTTTGTTTATTTGTTTGCTTGTTTGGTGTCTGGACCATTGCACTGGTCCGAGTAGACTCTTTTCAAACTCAGTCTGTGGTTTACAACCAGATAAAACAAGGTTATAATGTAAATATATGAATTAGGTTACAGAGTAATTTACATTATGAAACATTAATATACTTAAAAATACAAAAACAGTTACACAAGTAAATAGTGCAAGGTTGGCAATAGTTTGCTAACCTTCTGACAGTATGAGTTTATAGACGAGAAAAGGGATTTATGCTGCATAATGAATATTGTAGTACAGTATGAACTTAAGTAAGGGAATGTTGTTTTTGTGCTACATAATGAACATTTTGCAAAATTCATTCTAGCAAAGGCACACTATTATACATTGAGATATATAAAACTAGAAAAAAGGGAGAAGAAGGATTTCTGGTTGTAAAAGTTGAGAAGGGAAGATGTAGATGAGGTGAGGTTGGGAGGGGAAGAAAGCTAAAAATTGTGAGATGAAAATTTTAGGGGAATGAATTCTTGTGTCTAAGAAGTTAAGGAGAAAGGATGGAGGAAGGAAGCAGCAGAGGAGCTTTGTGGGGTGACAGCAAATTTGTTAGATCTGTATTTGTTGTGTGGATTAGGTCAGCCATGATAGGAGGAAGGCCAGACCTTAGGTGAATGTGGGAGTAGACTGTGTGTGTGTGTGTGTGTGTGTGTGTGTGTGTGTGTGTGTGTGTGTGTGTGTGTGTGTGTGTGTGTGTGTGTGTAAGAAGTCGTAGAAGGAGAAGTTTTGTTATTAGCTCTCCTAGGATCTTTGTAGAGGACACTGGTGATAGTACCATCTGCATTACAAGCTAACGTGCAGTCGATAGTATGGAATGCATTCCTCTTTATATTCATCAATTTCTTATTTCCACAGGGGCATGTAAAGTAATGCAATCTACTGCAGTGAGTGCCGTCACAGACTGGCCACCGTGTAGAATGTTTATATATGGTGACTCTATGGAATGTTTACATATGGTTGTTTATTAATCCTGGCTTATGTCACGGAATGTGAGGAAGTCACCTATAGGATGTAGCATGCAGGTTAGGACTGTGTCCTGTATTTGTGATACAGATGACTGTGATGTACCTAGTATTACCTGTACCTTTTTGGACGGATCCTGAGACTATGATGTGGAGTGTTTCAGCCTTGGTAACAAGTGGGATGGATCAGCCTGCAGTACAGTGCATGTGATGCTCACATGCCGTATATGGTGTCCACCATAGCCTTAACTACTCTGTTCTAATCAAACAAGCGTATTTAGTCAGTTCCTGTGCTAACCTTCTTTCTGGCATTGTAGATGTACGCTACATTTGCATTGCTGCTTTCATTTTAGCAAAGTGCTTCAACTGTACTGGAAACACATTTATATTTTTTGAGGTGTACCACCTTCACATGCAATGTATGTTGTTAGATTTTATAATGTTCAAGAATCCCAGACAGCTTGAAGACAGACAAATATTTGTTGCACAATGTCTTGTTATTGCACCATCTTTTGTTCACTATTGCTATGCAAATATTTTGCATTTCTGTAAGTTGTAGTAACAGCAGTTTATAAACTGTAACTTTTTGCATGATTCTGCTACTGTTTTACACCAAGTCATGCTGACTTGTATGATTTTTTTAGTAAGTGCATCTTTAATGTCTGCTCATTATTATGCTATATTCTGAGAAAAATTAAACCTTATTTCAGAACTGAATGCCACCTGACTGCTTTCTTAAGGTGTTATTTTCTTATCTAATCAAAGCATTTGTTAGTGAACATCAAAACATCGCCTTAAACAGATGGTTTCTAGTCTCATTAATATTGCAATTGCTGTATTGCCCTATTACCCTTGTTTCCACAGACCTTGAATTCTTCGCCAACTCTGCCCCTCTCTCAGCATACTTTTACTGAGATCCCTCTTTGTTCGGATGCTATTTCTAAACACTGAAATGATCTTTGATGTGTGGTCAAACTCTTCTGCATGATTATGTCACCATCTGCACAAGTATGACTACATGAGCATTCCTAGTATCACCTGATAATCTGACATCAGCATAGCTTCCATATAAGTATCTCTTACAATTTGTGTATATTTTTCATACTCGTTTCACTGAAATTTGTTTTACAGTCCATTGCTAAGACCTCTTTTAAAATGTATGAGCACATGAAGAACCAGAGAATCATATGGGCATTTTCAGCATGCAAATTGTTCAGAAAATGTTTAATATAGTTAATATAGTGGTCTGTTTTATTTATATACATCATTAGTATGGAGACTGGAATGGAACATATCCAATCCCAAATGTGGTTTCACAGATATTTAGGTGTTAGTACAGAGGATCCATTAAGTTTTTGTAGTCTACCTAGAATATTACCCTCCCAACTTCTAAGGTGGATATGTAATATGAGTGGCAATTTTAAAAAAGATTCAGCAGGAAAACACCCTTCACGTGATCCCACTTAGTTTTACACACACACACACACACACACACACACACACACACACACACACACACACACACACACACACACGCGTGCACACACACACAAACGCGCACATCACACACACATGCACAGAAACACATGCATGCACATTCTCAGCTGGAGAATTTATCAGGTGCTGTTTTCCTCAAAAGCACTATATATAAGATGAAAACAGACAAAAAAACATACAACAGAGGTCTAGGCCAGGATCCAAGTTCTGCTTTGCATCAGTTCATTGAGACTGGGGCAAAGAAATATGACATTTAGTGAAGAATAATGCACAGAAACTAAATCTAGAGCATTTGCAGCTAAATTTACATGATGCAAAGCCTGAAGATGCAGCCAAAGTGGTGCTTGGCACTGCACATAAAAAATGAAATGGTTGAAGTGCATCACCAGCAGCAATTTTACTTAACAGTGGAAGGTATATCAGTAAATACAAATACTGGATTTACAGGTGCAAAGACCATACATATGACAAGCATATCGTAACAGTATTCATGTCAGAGGGATGAATGCAACTTCAGAAGGTTGCAAGGCAATGAGATGTAAGTGTTTGGGGTTGTTAGTGGCCTGACAGCGTCCATGCCAGGGGGTGAGGCAGACAGCTGAATGAGCAGCAAACCATGAGGAAACATAGGCAGAGGATATAGGTCAAGACAAGTCTTCCGGGCCATGAATGTTGATAAGAATATGGTTGAGTGAAGGCTGTAACCAGTTGCCAAAACATAGCCGTGTGCCCTACTACAGGAAGGCCATTTCAGTAGAATAATATCTGTTTGCCCTATAAAAAGACCAGGTGAGCAGGATAAGAAACTGCAAAGCATTATCAGGAGAAGGCAATATCATCATAAGGATAAATCTTCCCAAGACAGGAAGATTTCAAATGCCACAACACTGGGGGCATATTCCAGGCATTAGTGGCCACAGTTGTACAGCCGAATATTCTGACACTAATGACTTAGCATACTTGTGTATAAAATGGCTCACTAAGTACTGTGAGCAGGTATGAGCAGCGCATTTCACTTATTGTAATATTTATACCTCACATCATATGTGACAGTGTACTGCATGCACACAACAATGGAGGCTTCACTGAGCGATGTCATTGTCTAAATCATCAATAATGGTTACTACTTGATCATGTAACAGTAAGTGTATTTCAGCACATAACAAATCACTGACTTTTTTGGCAAAGCAGCATGTAACAAACCATTACACTTTCATCTTATAATAAACCACAGGAAGGAGTATGTGCCAGGTGTAGGTGTATAGCTGTTTCTCAACACTGATTACCCTCTCCAGTCATTTTTGATAACATCAGTAACAACATAGCTAGTCTAGCAGAGAAGAGACACAATGCTGTACATACAATCACATGAACCATGCCAGAAGGTACCACAGAAATTCATTACCTGGACACTGGTGTGAAACTGAAGCTGACTGCAGAAGTACCTAGCTGACTGCATGATGTATGTTGAATGCTGCACATGGATGTATATGACCCATAAGATAACAATGACTAGAGTAGAGTGCAGTAGCAAAGCTAGGGTAGGACGAGAGGGGCAACATCCCCCTGGGTGCAAATGAGATCAGCTGATCCTGATTTCTCTAATGCAACACAATTTTTAAAAGCCATTATTGCATTTGTGGTCAAGCAGTTTGCAACAGTTAAATAGCAAAAAAAAAAAAAACTGAGCACTGTAGCACTTCATGCAG
Source organism: Protopterus annectens (assembly GCF_019279795.1). NCBI lineage: Eukaryota > Metazoa > Chordata > Ceratodontiformes > Protopteridae > Protopterus > Protopterus annectens. Next base: position 570,354,022 of record NC_056732.1, read on the forward strand.
GCAGGATATAAAGAGTGGAAACTGCTTGCTACATTTTTAGCAAGCAGTTTGATGCAGTTTAAAAAGATTTTAAACTAAAACATGAATGCTGTAGCACTCCCTGCAGGTAGGGTACAAACTGTAGAAAATGTTTGCTACAATTTAAAAGAAGATTTTTTTGAAATAAAATATGTTGAATAAGGGCTGGAGTAAGGCACATAAATGAGACCTCAATGGCTAAGGCATGAGAGAGAGAGGGGTGTGTGTCATGCATCTGGCCACCCTTTTTTTGTTTTCTCTGGGGGACACATAAATCTAATTGTATTAAGCCAATCACACACACACATATCATATATATATATATATATATATATATATATATTGCTATATATATAATATGTAAGTGATTATTTATTTTCAAAAGCATAGTAAGGGTTTATTTTGTATCCTGATTTAGCTTCCACACCATTTAAAGATTTGTGGTGAATTGTTTCATTTGATAGGTTGATAAATTAACTAATTAAGTAATTTGACCAATAAAAGAGCCTAGTCTATCTGAGGGAAAGGTATATATTGAGGTTTTAGTTGTCTCTCTTCAGCTCTGGTGAAGTCCCTGTAGCAGAAGGGATGAAAGCACTTAATTTGTATTATTATGTAAAAGTGCACTAAAGTAGATTATTTTAATTGCATTTCTCTCACTGCTTTTTTTTGATACAGTGTGATTCCTCTGCACGTATGTTTTCTGTTTTTTTTTTGTAGCTGCCACTTCTTTTATTTTTTCTTTAATTGAAGAGATGTGGGGGGGTGCAGTTTCATAGGAGTGGCCCATGGTGCTGGCTCATAGTACCTTCCCCTGGTGCTGGTAGAACTAGCTGCACTTCTGGTAGGGTGTCATATTATTGACTCCAGTCCCAGGAATGACAAGCTGGTTATATAGTGTGATGTTACATATCACGCTCAGTGACACCAACAGGTACATGTGGAATGATCAGGTGCATGCCAATGTATATTATGCACCTGCATGAGTAGACAGACTACTGTATGCCCCTTTATCAGTATGGAGATGCAGTGTGACAGCAGTGTTCCACATATGGTAGTAGTATAGGGTGACAGTTTGTAGTTGTAGCAAACACACGAGCAGATGTGCAATGAAAAGGTCAATGCATCTTTTGTTACTAAAAATTGACTGTGATGTCCAATTACCTTTTGAAGAGTGCAAGGTTTACTGGAATTGTGAGTAGTACTACAATCCTGTATATCACCATCACTGTCATTTACAACCATTCACTGATGTCATTCATGCACTTCCATTACAAACTGATATGAGTTTATGCACACTGCTAGAGAATAGTCACAGGTCTGTGACATGGCAGGATGCCAAGGGTATATACAGGACCAGTGCTGACATCTTATGAGCCTTTTTTTAGATTTTTGTTTATTTATTTTGCTTTTTATATCTTATTATATTTCGGTTGGTCCAAAGAGTAGTACTGCAGTGAAGGGAAAGTAGGATTTTCTTTTAAAACATTTAACTGCTTGGCTTTCATTTCTCGGCCTAACTGTGTGGAATATATGGTCTCTTAACTTTTACCTCAAGATAAGTCACAGTGAAGTTTTGTTGTTGAATTTTGCATTTGAACTTTGGTAATATGCAAGTTAAAGTGGGCGCACAGATAGCTCTGTCTAGTCAGTGTGCACATTCTTGAATACCTTAATGCCATCAACTATGCATTGTCGCATGGTGAACTGCAAATGCACATAAAATTTAAGTTTCTGCCTAAATGTAATAAATTCATTTTCACTGTTGATGTTTTTGCTGGTTAGTTGTAATGAGGTCAGGACTAAAAACTGAATCCTTAAGGCCCAATTCACTTACCTCACCAACCAACCAACCAACCAACCAACCAACCAACCAACCAACCAACCAACCAAAATGAAAAGCAAACAAACAAACAACAAACAATGTAAGCAAACAAATAAATATCTTACAATGCTACCACATTAATATGAAGACCCAAACCTTTACAACTAAAATGTTCATTAGTCAAATTTAAACATGAGCTGGGCATAGGAGTCAATCACAACATCACAACATGGCAGCGTGTGAAGGTCTAGACAGTTATTAAATAATTGCTGATGGTAAGTAGCAGGTACAAGATAGTAAGCCATATAAAAATGTTTAATGTTATTTAGGTAGCAAGAGCCTGATAACATCTGTAGGCTACAAAATAGTGCTAGAGCTGAGGACTGTGATTCGGGGTGAGCACAAGTGTTGCCACTGAGATAAGTAGTAATGTATTCAATGCAAAGCATGCTGTGCTGATGTCAGGAACCTGTACCTACCTAACTAGTGGCAGAGCAATGGAAACAACAGGAACACAAGCAAATATCAAAGTCTTCTGAAATTATAGAGAATGTGCAATGTTAAGCAGAATCTCATATATATATATATATTTATAGAGTTTCCCCAGACTTCTTCATTTAACTTGTTTTAATTTAAATAAATTCCTAGGAGAAAAGTCAGAGACATTGGCCTCACTACAGGATGCAGGTACAGTGGTAAGGCAATGTGCAATTCAGAAAGTGCTTTGCTCAAAACAATATACACACAGGAATAATTTTGTATTCAGCTGCTGGGAAAATGAATAATACAAATTACTCCAGGTACAGGTCATTGTACTACTACTATACAAAATAAGAAATACAGTACAGAGTATTAGTCGAGATAAAATCACTTTAGCTAGTAGATCTAGGAGACTCTCTCTCTCTCTCTCTCTCTGATACTCTCTTTGTGTGAGAAATAAAGAAACCTTGTTGAAGTTTTAAATAGTTTATTCAGTTAAGTAGGTAGATGGATGATTGTTCTTCCTAGTCCTGCCACCCACTGTGTCACAGGTGGGTTGCCAGTCTTGACTCGTACCTTCCAGATTACCATTGTTTGCTAACATATACAAATGTAGAAAATACATAAAAAAAACTCCTCCCAAAGCACAAAGCCAGTCAAAATTGAATTGAATAAGCTAAAATAAGTAATAAAATAAGTACTGTTGTTAGACCAACTAAATGAATAAGTTCTAAATAAAATGGCTACTCAAATAAAGCGGCTCTTCAAATAAAACATACTCCTTATTCAACTACTAAAAGCAATCCAAAAAACTAAGTGCTTTTATCTATTATTATCGGGACTTCTTCAGAGTTAAACTCTGAAAAAACTCTGAGCTTTAGTAATTTTATTGGACTTATGGAAGAAGCAGAGGTTACAGCTGGTGTGCTCAGACATTTTTAGCTTCCTGGCTATTTTTTTTGATTGGTTACTTGTAGCTCATTGACCTCATCTATATTGTCATACTGCCAGACTTTCTGTTTCACTACTGTAACCATGTCAGCAAAAAACAGGAGATTAAAAATCTTTCCATCAAGGGATATGCATCATTCTATAAACATAGCCTCATGTCAAAAACATAGATGGTCATGTTTGAATCTCTGATCATAAGTACGTTAGTATGTGTTCAAGACATGGATGCCAATAAATTCACCTCGACAGTGAAGGTTGAGAGGCAGATCTTGGCATCCCTGCTGAGAATACATAATAACGATTTATGATCACTGGGACATGATCATAACTCTTTGAAGTGCATGGAGTTTTATTTACTCCATGTACTACCTGTTTAAAAAAAAAGTGTTTTACTGACTTTGACAGCCAAGAAAGTACTCAGTGAGTGCTGTTGCATGGTTTTTAAATACTACCATAATTTAAATAAGTTACTAACAGACTAATGTCTATAAACTTCAGTGGACATAGCAGGACAGATATTCAGAGTTAGAAGAAACATCCCTTCCCTTATACATGACCATCCCAGCACTCGGGGAGTGTGTAGTAATTGTTATACTCCTCTAAAAGCACTGCTATGATTAGATCTTCTGCTACAGTAGCTCGTAATAAGTTTACCTTTTTTCTGAATGTGGAGTGTAATCACATTGGTCAGTGCACTACAATACTCTAATCTATATAATCAGAAGAAGATATTTGCCTACTAGCAACAGAGTTCATTTCCTACTCCTCTTCCTTGTAACCCACTTACTGTCCAGAACCTGTTCCTACATTTGTGTACAGATAGTCACTTGCTCATGCACATTTACTGTTGATTAAATTGTCTCCTCCAAGAATTTGCTCATCATTATATAGCACAGAGTCTGTGTACGAGAAGGTCATTCTCCATCCTTTGGTCCCCAGAACCCAGAACATTATCCATTATCCACATCTAAGCTCACAACATCCGTTACTTCAGTAAGGAATCATGTCAATCATAAATCGCAGTGTCTGTGTTTTGCACATTATCCTAGTGCTCCGCAAAGCACACATCTCTTTTTTAGGTGTGTGCTTCATTCACCCACCCACCTTGGATTCTAAAAATTGATATTAACTTCAAATCTGTAGCTTTCTGCTTAATTGCTTGTTAATATATTCTTATTTTTATTCACAGGATCGCCTTTTCATTTTATTCATTATACATTTTCCTTTCCTTCTTACACCACACCATATCTCTGTCACGGCCTTTCGGAGAGATCGTTACCAGCAAACCTATATCCTTCCTGAGATGTTCACTCTTCTTTTATATATCACTGGTTTAGCAGATGTGTCTTTTCAGAGTAGTAAAACATGATATTTTTTTTGTAAAGAATTAACCAAGAAATCTTTCTGCAAGCTATGTCTATCTGTGCTACTGTTCTTACTTCTGCGTGATATTATAACTACTTTTTTACATTCATTTCTGGATATTTCATGCTATGTAAACACAACTGTAAGGCTCTGCTAGTTGCAGTAATACCTCGCTAATGTAGCTTGTGCACTTCCTACCATAATTTATTATTTCCTGAAGTAAGTTTGAACAATATATACAGTTATACGTTTGGATACCTGGTCAGGAGATGACTAAATGAAGGTCTTATAAAGTGTTGAATTTCTAGTATTCACACACATACACTTGCACATATGCAAACTGTCAAAGGATGTTTAAATAAAACTAACATAAGGCATTGGATTTACAACATCCCTACTCAAATACATGCAAACACACAGACACACATGCATATATAAATGCAGATGCACAGACACACATACACACACTCACGTCTGACTACTTCTCTCTCTCTCTATATATATATATATATATATATATATATATATATATATATATATATATATATATATATATATATATCTGTCTGCCTACCTATCTAGCTATCCTTCTGACTATTTATTTAATCCCACACACATACTTATGTACATAATAGCATCTAATGCAGGTTAATGATCTGGATGAATGCATAAATGAAAACTCATTTGTAGCTGAGACTTATTTGTAGCACTGTGTGCTATGTCGTACACTGTGCTTGAATGAATTAATGCTTTGTTATTTAAATTTGGTGCTGATATGTCTGTTAAGTATAAAACATTTACAAGTCACACTAGAGAAATTGCTGTTCACAGGGAAGTATTACTCAAAGAAATTAGCATGCATTTATTTTTCATGCAAATTATATTCTGTACATTTCCAGATTTACCTCATTATCACAAGGGGTGCTAGATATTTATTATTTTTACACAAATAATATACATGTTTTTTCTACTGCTGAGTAACATGATTTCCTATATTTCTACCAGCACTAAGACATTTTGTAGATTTCATAGATATTCCAAGGCCACTGAGTCACTCATGACCATTGCCAGTGCCCTCCCTCAGGCCACACCACGTTTTTTAAGCAGGGACATAGCATTCAATCCTGGTGTAAATCTGTGGCTACCCATCAAGTCATTTGGGTTATGTTTAAAGGAAACTAATGAACTGTACAGCTTAACATGCAGAGAAGGTTTATTTCAGAAGTTTGTACTTACAACTTCTCTTGGTAGCTCAAGGCCTGCAATCTTTTTTTGTTATGAACCTCTGAGGTTCACACATTCACTAAAGGAAATGATTCCCCTCTCAGTATACATGAGGAGTACTGCTTAACTTCTCCAACCCTTATAGTCCCATTTTTTTCATGGACAATAGCTAATGCTTTAATATAATAATAAGCAGAAGAACAGTCCAATATGTTATACAAGTTAGCAGTGCACATTTTACTTAAATATACCTGTATCCTGAGCACAGCAATGTTTATTTAGCTTACATATTGTTCATGCATGAACTTATCAAACAGGCATACTTCACTTTAGTGTATATAAAAAAATATGTATTTGCATATACAGTGAATATTTGTGCAGTAAAATTAACTTTTATACTTCAGTCTCCTAATTCATATATTGGCTTAGCAGGTACTAAGTCATTAGCAAATAACTACTTAGAATTCACAACTTGTACTAGTTCACTTCATAAATTGCATCTCTAAATGCAATGTTTTTATTAGTATATGTACTTACTGTAACCTAAAACTTTGTAATTTTTGTTTTTATTGGAGCTTTTCTCCCCAGGACTCCATTGAAAATTGGTTCTTCTTGGCCCAGTGGACTATCCTGGTAAACCAACTGCAAATAAATAAAATAAATAAATAAAATAATAAACTTTAGCTACTCACTCTCTGTCATGGTGAGCTCTCCTCAAATTACAGAAAAATCCTTATGTCTACCTCCTCTATGTAATAAAAAATACTTCAGGCCTCCCCATATAAGAAAACATACTCTTTACTATAAAGAAACAGATCAGTCCTTTCCAAAAAATATGCATAAATCAGCTTCCCCATAATATAATACACACACACACACACCCACACACACACACACACACACACACACACACACACACACACACACACACACACACACACACACACACACACACACACACAAACACACACAGATTACATAAAAGCAGACACACTCATACATACAAAAATACACTGATACAAACCAGCTGTAGCCCTCCCAACATATGCAAATGCACACAAACACACACACACACACACACACACACACACACACACACACACACACACACACACACACACACACACACACACACACACATCTTTGAAGGGAATATGTATTGCTTGCTATAGGTTCATAGGTTTTAAGCCTAGCCATGCATTCCAAATCTCTGACAAGTTCTGGTACCCTTGATAAGTGTAAGCAGAGGCTTGGGAGATGAACCATTTACAGGTTGCCTGTGTCCATTAAGAGACATAGGTGCCAAATCAGGGATGAATTTCTTGTTCCCCATCCAGTTGTCTAAGTTACACTTGAATTGGTTTAGGGAGGAACTCTGTTTCACATGGACGGGGAGCCTGTTCCATCGAAGGGGTAGTCTCTAGGTTACATACCTGTCTCTCCAGCAGGTCATATTCATATCACAGGCTAGGTTTATGTCTTTAGAATTGGTAATTATGGTGCTGTTTGTTTTGCAGATATGCAGGATGTCCATCAGAGTGGGGTCTGACAATGCCAGCCATAGATCTCCCCTCAACAGCCTGTAGGAGTCAGAATATTATGCTAAGGCCTTGAGGCAGTCTGCATAGGACATGCTACTTATGCCCTGTATTCTTTTAGTAAGGAACCCCTGTAGATGTTCCAATTGTTGGGTATGCCTGGTTAGGTACATATCAAAGGGGCCCTGTACTCAATGATAGGTCTAATGAATACCGAATACAGTGGAACAGTGACTTCCTTGGACCTAGATGCCATACCTTTGCTTATAAGTTGCACAAAAGAATGATTGGCTCGCTACTGTAGACATGTGATGGTCAAATGCCAAATTACTGTCTCTGTGTTTCCCCAAGCCCCTGACTACTGGGTCAGCCGTTAGGGGTGTATAGTCAATGTGATAGTTACCAGGGGTAGATGACATCCCAAAGGATACTATTATGCATTTATTGGCATTTAGTTTTAGTCCATGGCTCTGGTACCAATTGTTCATCTGTGTCAGTCCTTAATGGAGAACATTTTTGTCTGTGGGAGATGCTGTGACTGCTCCTAACTTGCAATCTTGTCTAAATTAAGTCAGCCAGAGGCCATTGACATTGGCCTTGACTTCATAGAAGTAAATGCCAAAAATGAGCGATCCCAAAACCGATCCCTGAGAGACTCTACAAGTGCCTGGACTCTTTGTAGAGGTGGACTCCCCAATTCTAACTTTCTTCTTATGTTCTACTACTCTGCATATTGGTTTATCAGTCATCTTCTCCAGGACTTTTATACAACATGACAGAAGTTAGATATTTCTGTACTGCCCAACCTATATTCCTTCCTAGCCTGGTCTGTCTTTTCTATCTCCACATTTTTTCATGCATGCCTTCCTTCTTTTGATGACTTCCTGGACTTCTGCATTCCACCACTAGCTTTCCTTATGTACCTTATTTCCTTGCCTGATTTGGCCATATATCAATTCTGTAGTCCTCACACATGCTGTTTTAAGGTGTTGTCATACTTCTTCAGCTTCACCTATTTCCTCTTCTTCTTGAGATGCTAAAGCCCTGAGTAATTCCTTGAAATGTGTTTCTCGCCAGTTATCTTCCAGGTCTTCATCCAGGTCTGTGTTGCTTTAGAGCCTTCTCTAACCACTGCTTGCAGCTGATTGCAGCAACCAGTGGTTTATGCTGTGGGCTGACTGTTTTACTGGGGATGACTTTGCAATTGCTGATTCTACCCCAGTGCCCTTTCCTCACTAGGAGGAAGTCTACCTGAGTTGCATGTTGGCCACTCTTGTATGTGATCTTGTGACTGTCTCTCTTTTTGGACCATGTGTTGGCGACTATCAAGCTACTTGCCAGACAGAAGTCTATAATGGCCTCCTTTATTCCTGTTGCCCTCCCCTGTGGACCCAGGCAGTCCTCATATCCTGTTCTGTCTGTTCCGATATGTGCATTCAGGTCACCCATTATCAATACCAATTCCTGTTATTCTGCTTTATCTAGAAGGTCTTGCAAATGCTGCCTGAATGCACTCTTTTCCTCACTATCACAACCTGCTATTTGGCATAGACTGCAGTTATGACTACTGCTTTATCATTAGGCTGCAGTCTGATTGCCATGAGTCTGTCACTAATTCTGATGATATCCCTCACTGTATTCTGAAGCTTCTCCCTCACCACAATTCCCACACTATTTTCAGCTTGTCCTCCTCCTGAGCAGTAGACTCTGGATCCCAAGCCAAGGGGCTTTGCTGCACTGCCCTTTCATCTTGTCTCCTGGATACATAGGATGTCCAGTCTCCTCCGTACCATCATGGCATCCACTTTCAAGTTGTGCTGCTTGCAGAGTATTTTGTCATTTATGGACATGTCTAAAACTGCCAACTGAGGGTATGGTTACAGATATATGTGTATCTATGCTAAGATGTTTCTTTTTTTGCAGACGTATTGCTTCCCTATGTAAAGTGGTAGCACAGTGGACAGTATCACATCAATGCTGCTATGTGCATTGGTAAATTACTTTATGTATTTTTGCATGGTGGGCCACGCTTAGGCTTCATCCCTGTCATGTTTTGTTAATATTCTGTGACCCCTCCAGTGTTGTCTGTATGCTTGTTGTTTAGGAAACACATCTTGCCCATTCACCCTATAACTCTTCTGTGGTCTCCTTCCTGTTATGTGTTTCTTACCACCCACTCCTCTTCCATTTTCCAATAAGTCACCAATCCTTCTTGTCTTAAACAATAAAAAGGAGACTGTTCTCACCAAAACAGTGCTCATGCTCCTCTGAACTTCCTTTCCCTTCTTCCATCCTGCGTCCTTCTTTTTTACCCTAACCCAACTTCTACTGTCCTATCTACCCCAATCGTTTGGGTATGTTCATCCAACACATCACATCCTTACTCAGTTTTTTAGATAAACAATTGTTACAGTGCTGTTGATGTTGCACATTATGCCACATTACTGATTTTTTTTTATGTCCTCAGCTGCCTCGCAGATTCTGTAAAATTATCAGAGCATACAATATTGTATGCTGATTGCTTTGCTTGTTAATGGCAATTACATTCCATGCTATATAACATATTGTGTAATGTATGCTATATATTTTAGTTGTGCTACACTTTCATTAGTTTTGTTGTTTCTGAGCTGCTTGATGACGGGTTCACTGATTTGGTAATTTACATTATATCTTATTTGCATATTACATTTCTTAGTAGAGTTTTTGAACTGTAGCCGATGCATTCCACAGGGCTGTGTCTATCTTTTGGAATCTGGACCCATCTGTATGTCTTACATTTTTTAATGTTTTTTTTTTTTTTACTAAAAAATTACAACTAATTTACAATTAATTGCATTTAAAAACTTCATATATATAACTTATAAAAAGCATAACCAATGCAAACAATAAAAAAATTCCAGATTATAAATATGAAGTATTTAGTTATATAATACAACTTCTTAACTTATGAATCATGTGTTTTATGTTTTTTATTTTTCTTTAGTCTTTTTATATACACTTACACAAATTAATGTTGATATTTCTTTAATGTAAAGAAAACTTAATCTAATATTTAAAATCTGCAACAAAGATTTTATTGCTGATTTTGATAACATTAATTACATTTTGACACACAATAGTGCCTAAATTAAGCAATTCTGTAAAGTGGATTTAATATCTTTTTTCATTTCCTGGTTATGATTTTCTTAACAGCAGAGAGAACACTCTAAAGAACAGGATATCTAGACTTATTTACACATAATGCAAACTGCTTAGTTAAAACAACTTTATTGGACTATGATGCCTAAGCAAGGAATTGATATTTGGACTGTAATTCTTTCAAGACTGTACATTCATGAGAGGTATGTTGTTACTCTTCTTTAATTAATGATTTACATTGTTCTTTTTAAATATCTTAGCAACTTGGTTTAGAGCAAGGAATATCCTGAACTGAAACTTCCATGAAAAACAGTTCAAAAATGTATAAAAGCTATTCATTGAGAACATACAATAAGTCAATAATGTCATACATTAGGGATTCATGCTTCCGATTGGTCAAAAAATGCATATCAATGCAAAATCAATTATTCTGCAAACTCTTTAAAATAGGTTTGAGTGAGATTTAAAAACTGTTAACTGATTCTGGGCTTTTGTCCCCCCCCCCCCCATTATTTTTATCTTTGTCCAGTATTCTTGAGTAAAGAAGCTGAGAAGTAACTGGTTGAATTCCATCTTGCTTGGTTACATGGACTAACAAGGTTCAGCAGGTAGAGGAAACAATGCAGCAGCATAAAGGATCCCGGTGTGCATTTGGTAAAACTGAGAAGTGCTCATCCACCATAGCCAGAATTTGGCACGTGTTGAAATGTGTAAGAGCCTTGGGTCAAAACTTTGTGCACGAGTTAAGTGGTATACACATCAGGACTACAATGAGGTAGGCAGATTAGCATCAGAAAAGAAATCGTCACCCCCTATGGCTGCTTAATAATGGCTTCTCCCCAGTTTGTCTCTTGTGTCCATCATGATCATTATTAGCAGAATTAGGTACTGCAAAGTAAATCTGCTGAAGAACAGCAACATATCCCCTCAGACAGAGTGATGTCAGATGTAATTGTCAGTACAGCAGAGAAACTGAATGGGGTAATTGACCATAGTGGAGGGCAGATAGCTGGCAGACATGGAAAAAAATGACTCATCTAACAACTGGAGCACTACGTGCTACTCTGGAGTAACATGCACCTCAGAATCAGAGGGTCTTTTAGATGTCTCATTTAGTTGCCTAGTGTGTCTCATCCTGTGCAACTTAGAAGAGCTTTATAGGTACCATAACCTGGGAACCAGTATCCACTGTATATAAATGAAATAGTTCAGCAAAATCATTTGAAAACAGACTTTTTGAACTTTGCAGGTATTTGGTTGTGTGATATTACAACACACCAGGACGTAGAATTGTCATTTTCTCAACCATAGTGTGATTTCAGAGCTGGTATATATAAGTAGCAAGGGGTGTGTTGGGAGTGCAGCACCTTACCATGGGAGAGTTCATGGGTCTTGTCCCCTGCAAAAAAAATAAATACATTTTCTTTTTGCTTGTTTTTTTTTAATCTTTTAGATTCAATATTTTTGTTGTCTAAGTGCTCAAACCTTTGAGAGTTTGTGCAATTGGTATATATATATATATATATATATATATATATATATATATATATATATATATATATATTCATCAAAAAAAACATTTTTTCAAAGAACAGAAAGCCGAACCCACTTTAGCAAAACTGCACTTAATCTGAAAAAAAAAACACATTTTTGCAGGAAGGTTAGCCCTCCTGCACCCACCCCCCCTGTGAGGGACTGCACCCCCCACTACTTATATATATATATATATATATATATATATATATATATATATATATATACTAACTCCGAGATCGCACTACAATGGGGAAAAGGGTATATTTCCTTATCCCTACTGTACCGTGCTAAAGTGGGTCCGGCTTTCTTTTTTAGAAAAAATGTTTTTTCAATAAACAGAAGTAGACCCATATATATATATATATATATATATATATATATATATATATATATATGTATATATATATGTGTGTGTGTGTGCGTGTGTGTGTGCGTGTGTGTGTGTGTCTGTGTAAGGTCAGTTTGTAACTTTGCTACTGATCTAGCCAGTCTTCCCTCATTTGGATCCTAAATCTCCTAAAGCTTCCTGAAAGTTTCTTTAATGCTAGACCCAATCATAGTGAGGTAAAAGAGGGTTTCTGACTACCTATCAAAACACAGACACCAGCAACTTCCTATAAGACCAGTGGTAATGGAAAACAGGATTTTTTGTTTTATATTTACCTTAGAACATCATCTCATGAACATGTACTTCAGTATTTCCAGTGGTCCTTATTGTTCAAGCCCAGTATTCATTTTAAATGCTGGAATGAGGCAAAAATCCTCTTCTCCTTCACCTCTTGACACACATCTGAGATCCATAAAATGACATTTTCTTACAAAGCTTTATTTATAATATGTCATCTACAACTTTAAAAAGCTTGGCATCCTAGATGGAAAGAGTGGAAGCCAGTATCACCCTGATCACGTTGAGCTTTTTCAGTCTTTTTTCAGGTATTAAATGTACATGCAGTATTCTGCCATGATTTAAGATGTAAGAGAGAGAGATAATATGACCCAGTGGCCCAACCTTTGTGTGAATTCAGGAGTTTTGTATCCACTATAGCCGCTTCAGCATACCAGTACTACATTTAAGATGTTATGTCAGCGTACGGGCCTTTACATAAACACTCCCGAAAGGAACACCAAAACCTGGTTTAGCTGTTGGGCAGCCATAGCATGTTTAGATACTCTGTTGTATCTTCCTTCCCATATAAAATTATTGGCAAGACTGGAAATTTTTGTTATTCATGTATACCTGGGCAAGTTGAGGATATGTTGAAAAATGTAATAAAGGGACCAAAGACATTTTTATTGTGGCAACCCTCCTCATTAAGTTCAGATTTATTTTTTTTCCATGAATGCACTCACAAAGAATAATTCATTCCAAATGGGTCTTAAATTGTCTGAAATTAAGATATTTTTTTTATTTGAACAAATCGACTTGCCTGGCTATTTTGGCCATGGATTTACACCATGAGAACAAGAGCTATTTCCCTGAGTTGTTTTAATATCATTGTGGTTGTATTTACTGGAAACATTTGGCTGTATTTACATTAAGATTAAAAACTGATTTCACAGAAAACTAATAAGATTGCATTGATAATGGGGATATCATGCATATGATTCTGAGTGAGAATTAGGGTACTGTGAATTCCCTGGTTCCATCAATGACCTTAAAATAGTTAAGTTAATTGTAATTGCTACAACCTGGTGTGATACTTTTGATTCTTTCTTGAGCCTTTTCTGCTTATTTTGAAGGTTGCACAGTTGTCAGACCTTGACCTGCCGAGCACAATCCAGCCTGGTTTGGAGATCTCACTGTCAGGAGGATCTGACATATATGGTCTGTTAGCATACATGCATAAATCTTCAAAAAATATTAATAATCAAGGAAACAGACACGTAGGTTGAAACATCAGTAGAATATTTTCTCAGTTTGGAAACTTCAGTTATTCCAGAGACTATGCAGGAAGGTTTATCTCTCCTATTGGACTGAAATTCCTTAAAGAGTGAAAAGACATCCATAGAAATAATGTGACACAAATTCTGACAGATCAGTATTCAGGCCATCAGGGTCTGTGCTTTTCCCTCTAGTAACTTTTTTAATAGTTCAGAGGAGCTTCTGTGAGATAGGGTCCTCTAACATGCTTATCTGGAGAACAGTGAATGACGAGGTTTATGTAGGAAATGTTAAAATTGGGTGCTGTACCCCACATCTTGAATGGCCTTCTTGCTATAAACCTTCACACATTCCTTATTTGTAGAGTTGCCATGTGTTTCATATGGTGAGATATGTTTGGTATAATTGTTGGAATTTCTAGGTACCTTACCAGGCCTTTGATTCCAGGAGCCATCACAGTCCCTATTTTGCTCAAAGCTCAAGTTCTAGTAGCAGAACTCTCCAAAGAAATCCCTGGACTTTCTAATTTGGGTAGACTTAGTTGTCTAACAGCTGAAAATACCCTTGTATTAACTTGGTCTCTAAATCTCGTGGCCTTGCACAAATTCCCAGGCTACTGTCAGTTGTCTTTACAATACCTAGATATACCCATCACATATCCTAAAAGAGGAGCCTGTCATTTGATCAACAGCACTTTTATTGAGTGCTGAGTAATTGAAATAAAAAGCGAGTTAAACAAATGTTGCTGACAGTGGAGTTTTCTTTTTTCTGTACTGTTGTTTGACTTTGGAATAAGTGCAGTGAATATGGGGATGACTACCGTCATGGAGTTGGGGGGGGGGTTGTCCCCTTGCAACAAAAAAAATTACCCCCCCCCCCAATTTGGTGAAATTTGCTCTTTATTTTTTCAGTCATTCAGCACTTGATAATACTGCTGCTGATCGATCGCCATATATCTCCTGAAAGTTACTTTAGCCAATCTACAGAAGCATAGGCGCTCCAGTTTAAGCGATTCCTACTATGTTGTAGTTGGGAATCTACATCCAAGGTTCTTATGAATGAAATCCTGCACCCCTGCTCTCATGCAATCCATCTGATCTAATTCTTTCAGGATCCATAATCCATAGAAGTGATATTTTAATCCTTCCATCAAAATGATGCAGACTTTGACAACAGCATGATTATTTAAGAGTGGGGTGTCTAATAGATTGCAGGGTTGCACATGAGACACCAAACCACTATGATATCTAATCTGCTTGTACTACATAAAAGTGAAACTTGCTTCCACAGGATGTCTTTACTATCTACATCTCTGTAAAAGACTTTTGCTTCATGGTGAGATCAATTATCCATTAAGAGTAAATATTTTTCTCTGATGCTGGGAGTGTTTTTTTCTCTGAAGTCTCTTATTAAAGTCTCTAGTCATCAATAATTGGGAATTACTTGTTATGAAAAAACTTCAAAGCAGTGTGCAAGTCGGCCAAAAAAATGTTAGCAATTCTTGTTTAAGGCATTGCACATACTGTAACACATGGAAAGTTTTTAAGTCTCTGAAATTATCAATACCTATCTACTTTCCCCCTTTCATCTTTTTTTCAAACAACTTCCACTATACAAATATCTTAAAGATGATGGCTATCCCAATTTTGGAAGTTCTGTTCAGGCCAAAGATATTTTCTCTGTCAGAAATCCTTTAAAACGTGCATATGTCTCTAAGACACTTTGCATTCTTAGAGATACACTGTCTCACATTTTGGTATAGCCATTCTTTAGTAATTTTATGTTTGGTTGGGTAATTAGACCTCTGAAATTTAAGGGTACACAGTTAACCATCCAATAAATGAAAACAGTCTTCTTAATATCAAGTAATGACAAGGAATCAAGCTGTGGGCTGCTGTACTAGCAGCCCTACCCCCAACCCAGAATGGCAGTTGTTGTGCCAAGAGATCTGAGTGAGCTAGTGTTGGCACTAATTTTTATATTCTTTTTGCATTCATGCCAGCAGACAATCAAGTCTCCCTCATGAGTCTTGAGCCCATTTGTTTTCTGTATTTGGTATATACTGTATGAAGGCAATAGCTGACTGGAGGGAGGTGATTTCACCCCTCACCAACATCTCAGCAAAGAAAGCATTTCCAGTGAGCCCCTAAATTTGCCTATGGTGGCTGACATGTGCTCTCCCCCTCACCTCCACATGCATGTTCATGCTTTCAGCCACACGCTAAGGATCACTGCCGTCACAGGCTTGACATCACCAAATACATGTATATGGTCCTGCTAGTTAGATGTTGTAGAAGTCTCTGTTTTAATAGTGGCTATTTGCATGACTGGTAGCTATGTTTCTCCTCCCCATAGGATGGGTGAGTCAGTGTCAGTGGTTTAGTCCTACTATCTCCTGCTCAGTTCTTCCAGCTCTCAAGCTGCTATTTGAACTCAAATAATTATGGGTCTACTCAGGGATTAATTCCTCAATACTACAAAGGCAAGCACCACTTAAGCTAATCACACACTTACAAACTCAGCTCTGTCCAACAAGCATACAAAACATGTGCATACAAACATGAATTGAACTTGTTTTTAGAAGGATTATTAATCTTATTATGATTAACTGCGGTGGTGGTGCTGCGGTAGCATTGTCACCTCACAGTAAAACGTTGTCCTGTATGATTCTTAGCAAAAGCGTCTTCTATGTAGCGACATGCATGAATGGGCATACCTTCATTGAAGGTTGTGTGTCAGGGCTGGCAACTCGGCACGTAAAAATCTACTGCCAATCATTAGCGGACTGGAGTTCCACTGTGGCAACCCCTAACTGTAAAAATCCGAAAGACGCAACAACATTAGTCTTGTTATGATTCTTAGGAAAGCCTTAGTAACTCTCATTTCCTCTAGATGACCATAAAGATAGGTTAGGTACTTGCTGCCCAACTTCAGGTATATCTTCAGGCGTTTTAGATGCAGTGGTGTCCATATACACATTTTCTTTTGATTCTGGAGAAAAGGGGCCATAAAGAGATATTAGATCCTAAAAACTAATGATACATCACGATCAGAAAATTATGCAGTTTTGCCATTTCTATCTGATAGTGATATCCCAAAAATATTGAAAGGAGGCAGGATACTGTTTTTCTTGCAGAGTTATCTGATTCTTGCAAAGGTTTTGTACCTCCTTATGGGATGAAGTCCTGCAAGAGGCAAACATAGCTGCCACATAGTTGAAAATGGTGGACCTTTCAGCTGCCTTAACAGCCTTTCTTTGCCTACAGAACTTACTACATTAAAAAATAGTTGCCATGGGGCAGTTCCATCAGAACTAAGAGGCCTTAGAGCTTAGTGCATCCTTTTTATAGTCAGAAGTTAGTTCAGGATGAGAATAAATGCTTTATCCCACTCAGGTAATTCACAAATATTTCTCTCTTCTGTGTTCTATTTCAGTTCCATAAGCATGAGGTTATTCCTCATCTGGTAACTTGCAGTTCATTCCAGTTTCCCTGAAGATGTTTGGCAGTTCTGCCTTGTGCTTCACCACTTTCACAGAACAGTCCTCAATGCAGGTGGCCTAAAAGTTGAATGCAACACACACACACATTAGGGCAGTTGTACGTCTTGGAAGAGTAGCAACTACTGCACTGTAGTTTCAGATTATTCTAAACTGCAATCTTAATCCTGAGATTTTGCACTTCCAAGAAATGAGGGGTTTGTTTAGAATTTATAGAATTTGTCAGAGGCAAATGAAAGAGCTGTTAATGCCAGTCTTGCTCCCCTCCCCATTTCTTCACTTCATCTGATATATTTCCCCATTTCTTTTTTTCAATAATAAATCTTTATTATTTTTACATCTTCATACATGCTTTTAACAGAGAAAATACAGAAATAATTCTACACAATTTCTATCAACATTAACACAAAATATATACAATATTTACATGAATGCTTTCACCATTTGAATAACATATCTATAAAGTTTTTCCGTACAAATATAATCTCTTGAAATAGTAAGGTTCTTCCAAAGGTTATACTTTATAGTCTAAAATAAAATAATAATGGGATTTCCTGATTTCGATGGATTAAGCTAATATAATGTTGAAAATTTGTTCCCAAATCTTTAGATTATTTGGATGTTTACTTTGGCTATTGATAACATATTTGTGGGCTAATATATGTTTTATTGCTAAAATCTTAAATGTATATATAAACTTTGGAATTCCCTAAGACTACAACTGCAAAAAATGGGGTATCAAAATTCAACGTTATCTTGGGAATTTATGATATTACACATTCCTCCAAATAATACACCTAGATCCCAGGTGATTGTACTTATGAATATTTTCCTATTAATGAAGCTCTATATAGCTACAAATTGGCTAAATCCAACTCAAACGTCTTGGGAAAATATTTCCCCATTTCTGATACAGTCTGACATCTGGATGTTTGCAACAATGCATCGTATACTCAGTGGACATGACTACCCTCCATAATGTCTTCAATTAATGTAAACTTCTAGAAGGAATGTGAACTGCATTACATGCAAATTAAGAGAAGCACTCATATATCAGATATACTGCACTCAGTATATGTTAACATGTCTGTAGAGCATAATGCCAACCACACTTCTGGTTGACGAGGAAGTTGGGTGGTAAATAAGAGCGAATGCCTGTTTGAGTAAATTCATAGCTGCGGACAGCTGAGTTGATAATGCTCATACAGTTGTGTTCAGAGTGCTCATAACATCAGGAATGATTTGTGCTTTTTGTTTGTAGAGTGGCTGGAAATTTATATAGGGATTTGTTACAAGTTACAATACCAGAACCTGCGTGAGATCATAACACAGCTGGACTAGCAATGTGTTCTTTCCACACTGGTGTGTAATATTAAAGTTGGTATATATAACGTAGTGGGAGTGTAGGGGCTTTATTTTATTATATTTTCATTATTAAGAAAGTTAATATATTTTGCTGTGATCAATTATTACAAATTTGGTCAAATTTGCAACTATGTGAAGTGGCTGTACTTGCTTATTTGCTAGTTGCTTAGATATTTAGTCAACTTTTCCTGATGTAATTATTGTCACATATACATTGGAAATTACTTATACATAGCAAATAAATATTTGTCACATTTAAAAATGGCTTTCCCAGAACTACACAATTTTAATATTAGGACGTGAAATACTGGGGAAGATACTGCTCCATAAAGAAAAAAATATAACAATGTAAATGTTTTTTCTGAGTATTATTGTATTCCTTAATTATAAGTAATTATGTTTTAAAACTACTTTTTACTCTGTTCTTATATATTTTAAAATGTTCTGTTTAAACTAAATCTTTGTAGTTTTGAAGAGTTGTCTTTTCTGCCCAGTTTATAGATCTTCCCCTGGATTTACTAATCTTCTGTGCAGGACTAACTTAGTCCTGCACGGAAGTGGCCGTTTAGGAGCAGGATGACAACGCACCGTGCATATTAATGAAGGTGCGCTGCCTGAGCTCCTAATCTTACATGGAGCATGTAAGAGTGCAGGAGGCGTGTCTGAGAGAAGAGCTTTCAGAATATACATGCCCCTGCAAGGAAGAACAGCAGAAAGCTCTAAAAGAATGAGTGAGACCGCTCATAGGTGTCCGTATACCCCCAGCAACATCCCCCTACTTGTATAAGAGCAATAGTAACACAAAAAATATAATGATACCTTTATTTTTTTATGAAACACATTAAATCTAACCATAGGTGCGTGGGTTTGCCCATCGCTTAGCTACGGTTAATGCAGCTTAAATGGCAGAAGAGGATAAAAAGGAAGATATATGCACATGAAGCAGTATAGCAATAATGTAGTGGGCAGAGCATTCACCTTACAAGCAGTCATTCCCGGTTCGAGTCCCATTGCAACACATTCTATTTTCCATGTCAAATCACATTATGACCAATATTTTTAGTTGCATAACCTACTAAATAACATATATTTGTGAACTGGCGTACTGCATTAAATGCAGATGTGAGGTGTCAGTGTCATAATGTTGCAAAGTCCACAGATAATCACATGTGCACCATACAGTATATGTACATAGGAATCAGGGATACAAATGGAAGGTAAAATGTGTAATGAATGATAACTCCATAAAGCTTCCAAATTTCCCACCTTCCCCTCCCCAAGAACCATTAGACATTACTGTCTAAATTAGTGCAGTGGTAAGCGGGAGTAAGCACTAGTAAGCAAGTGTAAGCATTATTAAGCAGTAGTAAGCGGGAGTAAGCATATGTAAGCACTAGTAAGTGGATTTAAGCCCATTTGTGTGGGGGTAAGCAATGCACACATAGGGTAAGCAATACGGAAGCTAACTCTCTGTAAGCATCTTTAACCAAAGATATACCACTGTTACATACACTAGCCTCTGGAGTGCATAAGGGCACACATGTATTGTGTAGGTGAAGCCCACACATATATGGACCCAACCCCACAATATGTGTGGGGACGACAACAGCAGCAGAGTGATGGCAGGAATGGCGGCATGACATACTTACAGCCCACTTCATAACAACCCCTGACTGCATGTCATATGTACAAAGTCTGGTATGTAGGTGGAGGACAGAGGCTGGAACACAGGCCCATATGTGAAATACTGTTGTCATACACTAAGTAAGTCACTGGTGTTACAGGATAGTCTGCAACATACCCTTAGTCAGGGATATGAAGTTAGAAACAGAAATGGATGTAGCTATGTACTGATAGCACACACTGCCAGTGATATATCTGACACAAGATATATACTAATCACTAATATATATTAATTCCAGAGGCTGTATTTTTAAGATTTAGTACACTATTTTATGTAATACATATTTATTCTATGTACATATATACATTCATATATTTATATTTTATATATATCTTATTGATGAATTTTTAAAGTTCTAGTATGTTATATTTTTACTTATATGTTTTAATGTATTAGATTAAATATATCAAGATATGTTTTTTAAAAAGTTTTTTAAAAAGTTTTTAGCACTTTATTTTATGTATAAATGTGTATTTGCAAACTAAACATATTTGTATCAAATGGTTTGGGGCAGCACCCTAACTAATTATCTTTTGTAATTGAAGTTCAAACATTGATTGGTACTAATCAAGCAATTATTAAGGATGAGCTGTGTTATATATTGTTGAATTTGCAAACTTGCCATTGTTCTGAGGAAGTCACGGATGAAAACATACAGTGTACTGGTGTTTCATCATTAATTTTATGTGTTTGCTGTGCTTAAAATAAACTTTGGTCGGGTTGAACGGCTATATGGGTGCTTACTTCTTTCTGTTTGGTTTGTTACATTTTGGCACCTTTTTTCCTCCTTTTGGAACTGTATATCTGACATAAGACCTGTGTGGTGGACAGACAAAACATAACAGGCACACCTCTGGCCATCAAGCGGATAGGCCCACAGTTGAGAGCTATGCAGACAGACTGCATTCCAAGTTAAACTAGTATGTATACACAAACCCTGTAACACCGGTGCTATACAATGCATACAACAACACTACTCATACTCTGTCTGTAGTTCTGGAACCTCCTACAAATATGTAGCTGACCTGAATGTGCAGGTTCTCCTGTAAGAGGTATTGCTACCTGCTGTCTGTAACACTGCTGCCCACACACAGGAAGGATGTCCACCATACAGGAAAGGTAAAGGGACCATGCCCACATGATATAGGGATTTATAGTATTTGGTTGCCATGTCAGTGGTAATTGGAAGTACTACACAGCATGCTGCATGCAGGTAGCAAGTGGAGGACACTGACTGGTGCAGAGACCATCACCTGATCATGTGCATCACCTACAAAAGCCATGCTGCAATCTATTCAAAGCAGCAGAGAGAGAGAGAGAGAGAGAGAGAGAGAGAGAGAGAGAGAGAGAGAGAGCGAGAGAGAGAGAGAGAGAGAGAGAGAGAGAGACAGAGAAGAGAGAGAGAGAGAGAGAGAGAGAAATAAATCAAGCGATCCATCCAGAAGACACTTCATTCCCACAACAGGTATGTGAAGTATACATGCATGTATCTGACCATAATACTTGGTCCATATTAATGAGATAGATGATGTGGAATGATTATATATGCCTTCAGGTGTTGTTGTTGTAATGATGTTAGCTGAACAACTGCTAAGGGCAATAGAGTCTGTCCCTGTAGGTATAGTTGTGGAGGTGATCAGGGTTGGTAGATATAGAGAACAGCCTACAGGAGTGGTTTGTGACACATTTGATGGGTAAACACCCTGGATGGTATGTGTGGTCTGTGATGTGGACACCCCATGGGCAAATATGGACACAAAGGGAACAAGCCTCCCAGCCACTGCTACTCACAACAGCAGTCCACATCCTGAAGTTGCCTAGCAAGGAGGCTGAGCAGGAGGAGCATGTGGTCCCTGTGAATGTGTACTGGGTTCCTCAAGGTGATGTAGCACATCCCACATGTGTCTGTGTAGCCCATTATGGAACAGACCCTGGACCTGACCTCGGGGGATAAGGACATGTCTCTGTGTGCCCCCAGAGGACAACAACATCCCCTGAGTTTGTTCCACCTGAAGGTATTGCTGGACCAGTACATGAGGAGGCCCCTGGGTGGGTCACACATGTCATGTGGCCTTGTAACATGGACAAATGAGTTTGGAGAGGTGGTTCTGCTGGCCAGTAGTACATATACATGTTATTGTGTCACTATAGAACATATGTCACTAGTAATACTCTACGCAATCCCAGAACATGTCCAGCAGCATGCATAGATAACCCCAATAACACAGAATGTCAGATGTGCAGCAACCACATAGCAAGCATACCACAGGCATATATAGAACCATAGTGGCCCTGACAATGGCATGCAGGTGAATAGTCTGTAACAGACCAGCAATGATAGTGTCCACACAGGGAACATGGCTACAAACACATTGAACAAAGTGTGGTACAATACAATATCTGCCCCATTGTAGGCATGATTGAGTTGTGTGTATAGTTTGTTGTCACTGATATGGTGGTGGGGGGGTGATAGTGATGTATATTAAGAACTGTGGTGACATTGCTGCATGACTTGCTCACACCTGTGTCCATCTTTATGTTTTTCAGCCAAGATGTCCCATGGAAGGCTTCTGGTGTACTCAGCAGCTGTAAACGACATTCTGGTTAACCACATTATACAGCAGTAACTTGTCTTGTTTGGCTGGACCGCCCATGATCAGCAGGACCCTGCCCTGTGGAATGACCTAGTCTACAGGGTCATTGATGTCGGACTGCACAACCGCAGTTATGAGCAGGTCAGGCATCATTGTTCTGACCTGCTTTGTAATACCAGTCAGCATGCTGCTGCAGTCTGGGGGGATCACCTCACCACAGGGGGGCCATGCCATCCATCCCCTCTGACACGTATGGAGCAGCTCCTAGCCAGCCTCATAGCACCTGCCCATCCGCATAGCCCACCAACCAGTGGACACCTTTGTGGAGGTGGGTGCTACCCATACACCAGCTGAGGAGCATGCAGGTAAGGCCACAGAGCACATCAGTAGACCACTGTTGCGTATACATCTGCATCTGTACAGGTAGATTATGCATATTTGACATGTCATAGATATAGTTTGTTGCTGCATAGTAGTAATAAACAAATGTGCATATGTGGTAGTACTGTGTACATGTACTGTTGATGTATTGTAAAGCTGCACCCACCCTGTAGCAATGCCACAGGTGTGGCCACTGACTTTGCATCTCTCACCCTCTTATGTAGGTCCCTCCATTATACCACCAAGGCAGCAGCCTGTAGCTGGTGAGTATGGTTTATGTAGATGGTTGCCAATATACCGGGCATGTAATGGCTATGGTATATTCCATGCTCACATCTAACACATCTACCCAGAGTGCATGTTGTACATGTGCATGTATTGTTCCTGTTAAATGCACGGCATCACAGTGGTGAACATTATGCGGTATTGGAAGGGTATGTCAGACACCTGCAAGATAACTAACATCCTGTCATTGTGGAATGTATCCACAGGGAGTAATATAATGGTGGGAGACATGGCCTACAGTAGGGGCATGTTTGGAACAACACCCATATAGAGTGCAACACCAGTGTATATATCTGTAGGACAATGGCAACTGTTGCAGAGTTACACTATGGCATAAGGTATTACTGTGGTTCACATTATCATCTGGGACTAGGCTGTAATATGTGGTGTTCAGTGTATGGGACACTGCAAAGTGACACACATGTCTAGGCCTTACTTGTCAAAAATCTGCAAAAAGGCTAAAGGTAAGGGGGTGTCAGCATGACACACCAGTGCACTGCAGCGGGGATCCTAAGGATGCTAAGAATGGCTATATCTGCACATAGTCAGGTTCAGGAACTGTGGCAGATGTAACCCTACCCCCACAGCAATAGTGACAGCAGTGTGTGAACACCAAGGGATGTACACACGAGTAGACCTTGCAATCATCCAGAATAGGGGGACATGTGTAGGGCAGACTGAACATACACTGGAAAATGCAGATGGCCCACACTAGTATACCCCTGCCAGGAGTAGAGACTGCTGTAGTACACATAACAATAGGTGCGACAAACCGTCATGATAAGGGTGTGCACACATATGCCCACACAGAGTGTATTCATCGTGGTCAGCATCCACACACCTAACACATTCCGTAGACACTGCATGTGGAAGTACAGGACATATGTTACATATCGGGCTCATGTACTGTTAAGATATGCGATGATGTGGTCCCATGGCAGATCAAGAATGGGTGCGTCATATCGATAAGGGTGTGTACACCCCCCCATAGCCACAGTATGCTCTGATGGTTGTCAGTGTAATAGTACTGTATTGGCAATACATGGTCCACTGATGTTGAGAGTGTAAATCAGACATCAGGCATTCACAGATGACAGCTGTCCACATATCATCCCAGGTATGTGTTGCTGAAAAAACATAGGGGCTGTGTGCATTAAAGCTGACATAACTGACACAGTACTACACATTCAGCAATGGGTTGTACACCTGTGAAGTGTGGTGCACAGTACATGGCAGAGTGCAGAACAGGTGCACAGCAATACTGTGTACATGGGTGCAGTGGTATTCAGGGGAAGGGGCATCACCTAGTGACACAGCACATGGATCACATACATGTATACTGTTGCT
Source organism: Protopterus annectens (assembly GCF_019279795.1). Lineage (NCBI taxonomy): Eukaryota > Metazoa > Chordata > Ceratodontiformes > Protopteridae > Protopterus > Protopterus annectens. The sequence continues at coordinate 570,379,134 of NC_056732.1, forward strand.
AGCATGGGTTGCTATAGCTGCACTGCATGTTATTGTGTAGCATATGTTATGCATGTTGACAGATGGGTAATAGGAGGACTGTGTGTACTATCATTGTGCAACCTCACCTGTATGTGTGTGTGTGCGTGTGTGCGTGTGTGTGTGTGTGTGTGTGTGTGTGTGTGTGTGTGTGTGTGTGTGTGTGCATCCTGGTGGGTAGTTAGTTTAGCTGTAGGGTCACTCTGGTGAAGTGGAGGGAGGTTGATGCATGTAGGATGTGTGTGTGCATGTGTGTGTGTTTGTGTGGGTGGCCATGTATGCACATGTGTGATTGTGGGGTTGTTCATACAGCAGTATCTCCCTTTGGGATCGTGCAGTACATGGACATGGACTGCCACATTACACACCAGGAATATTTGTCATGTATGTAATCACAGGACAGCTGACAGTATAATAAGGTCTGTAGCATGGAACAGGCACTGAGAGGGAAGGTAGACACTAGGTATATCCTTAATATCACTTTCCGCAGAGAGGTGACCGACAACCCACGTATGCAGCTCTACAGATTCATGGGGAAGTACTAGTCAACACCAGGGAGTGTATCCATATATTACAGTTGTCACATGATAGGCTGCATATCTGGCATGTACTGAGCAATACATACACATGACACTCCAGTAGATGATATTATGGAGTAAACATAGTAGCCCACACATATAGGGGCCATGCTCATGATGTCCGGATGTACATAGGGTGAACACTGAATGACAGCAGTGAGGCCATCTAAAACCACTACACACAGGTCAGGCAGGTAATATAGTAACAGGTCTTGTGTTGTGATCACTTGTCTAGGCATTTAGAGGACTGATATGTTAACGAGTGTTATCAATGTGTGTATGTTACCAAGTGTGATGCAGGATGGGGAACACATGGAAATATACGTGGGACTGTCTGTAAAGTCACGGACAGGTAGGTATTACCATGGTGTGTGTGTGTGTGTTTGTGCGTGTGTGTGTGTGTGTGTGTGTACTGTTATGCAATGCTGTACAGGTTTTAAAAGTGCATTTATTGTTTTCCCCCACAGGTGGCGAGGTGGGTCAGGGTCCCTCCTGCATGCAATCTGTTGTTGGTGTCTATACAGACACTGATGATGATGATAGTACTGTTGAGGCACAGGTGGGATTGTCAGGGGTCGAAACAGCACCAACATTTGACATCCCCCTTTTAGACACCCCAACCCCGCACACAGTTTCAGTGCCTATACATACCCCATCACCAGTGACCATAGCGGAGGGACAGCTGGCGTTTGGTGGCAGTGCACAGGAAAGTGTGTTAACCATGTCTGCTTGCAGCAGGCATAGCCAGATGTCCAGCAGGGCACCACATAGGCAGATGTCCCAGGGTGCTCATGGTAGGGCTGATGGTAATCATGCCCCTGGCAGACACAACACAGCTGGTACCAGCAGATGCATGTTTCAGGCTGTCATGGTGGTGGAGGCATGTATAGAACATTACACCAGACAGGGCTTGAGGCTGCAGAGGGCTCCTCTCACATCTGCAAGTGACATCTTTGAACTGGCTGGTACCATCCGTGCATCAACTGAGTTCATGGATAGACGGTCTGATGAGATGATGGCCCTCATCGACCGTGGTCTGTCCATGCTTTGACATGTAGTGGGAGTGCAGCAATGGCCGCGTGGATGTAGGCCAGCAATGCCAACAGCTGGCAGTCAACATGGCAGTGCTAGGACACCAAGAGGCTCCTGTAGTGGTAGTACCAGCCCCAGCACTGTGGGGGGCACTGTCCACACCACAGCATACCAGGACCACGTGGTCCTGGCCAGTCCCAGGAGGGACCTGGTTCCAGTGGACATTTGTCATCATCAGGGGAGAGTAGCACATCAAGGCCTGTACCTGGACCTGCCCATGGAACTCCTGGCAGGCACAGTCCACATGTCCATGGCCAGAGGCAGTGAACTGCACACCCTGCCAGGTATGGCCTGCAGCTGTCCATAAACACCTGTGTAAGGCAGCCACATGGCAGAACTGTGTGCATGCATACCCACACACTATACAAGCACACATAGGGAAACCCCATACCTACACACACCACATCACCACACCCAGTTCACCTCAGTACACCCCTCACCCACACACATGGTGTCAAATGTATGGCCCACCCTTGGCCTCTGTCAAATCAACAACACACCATGTGCATATGATGATACCTGTGCCACATCCCTGTCATCCATACCATTGATGCAGGGACAGGCTAATATGGTTCTGATGCACACAATGACTGTACTACAGTGTACCACAATACTGCAGTGTAACATGTTGTAAGGAGTAAATTGTAATGCATATATGTCAGGTAGCATAGCCATCCAGCAATGATGCATTATAGCTGTTAGTAACACTGGTTGATTGTGGTCTCTATAATGTTATCCATTTGTGTTGTAGGTGTACATGTGTCAGCTCGAGGATGGTCTGCAGTCATATTCCACAATGGGGTATGGCACTGTGGTGACACCATGGCTGTGACATGTCTGGAGTACAGTTGAACACATGTCATAGGTTTATATAACAGTTATTGCCTGTGCCACATAGACAGCTGACCCGCTGGGGTGTGTATAATCTGCAAACTGATGTAGATCCATCCACATACATGCAGACTCTTACTTGGCAACACTGGGACTAGACCCCTACCCAGGTATGTAGTGATACTGAAATGTGTGGCTTCCATTGCACACACCACGCAGTGTTTAGAGTGAGGTGTGTTCCAGGTTACATGTTACATGCAGAACCTCCCCAGATATGTACAGTATGCTAATGGGGGATGTAATGGGTCTATATGTACAATACATAGTGTGACATACCTTCATATACACATTAACAGACACATAACAGGCAGACACACATCCAAGAGACCTGGGCCTATCGCTGCTAACTAACTTGATTGTGTGTCCAATGTGTTACAGGTAGGCTGCACACAGCACATGCATAACTGTCCTGGATTGTGGTATCAGTTACCTGTATGGTTGATGGTGACAGTGGTAACCATAATGTAGTACATGGGAGATGTACCGGGTGTACCTTGGTGTAATGACAGTGTACACAGCACCCACATCCCCCAGTGGATATTTACCTGAAACCCATAATTACACTCTGACATACCCACCATCACACATTGGCCACAACTGCGATACAGCCCATTGTAGATCCCAACAGTGGTACTACAGGGATATGCATCTAATGCACATACCACAAGCATAGTAGGGTGTTGCATTGTCATGCCTCACCTATGGGGAGCAACAACACTATCTGTACTACTGTGTGGCAATGGGTATTGTAATAGGAGTATGTGGCCTCAGAATGCTGTACCCAACAGATAAACGGATATGCACACATACACACACTTGCCAGAACACAATGGGTATCCCATGCCTATCAGCCTAATTGTACAACACTGTTGTGTTGGTACTGCAAGGCTCGTGTAGCCAATATGGAGAGGAGCTTAACAGGGTACATGTAATGTCCCATACAGCAGCACCCACAACTGGCTATGGCAATGGGTGTTGCAGTGGTTGTGAAGGCCCTCATGGAATTCCCACGTACAGGTGTGCTAACACACAGACACTGCTATACTCAGTCATGCACATGTACACATGTGTCAGTACTGAGGTGCATCGCTGCAGGTGGTCATAGCTGTGTACCTAGCTATTGTCCAAGGAGAGATGGGTTGTGTAGGGGTTGTGTGTACAGTGGTATCCTGCCACCTGCCATGTGGCAGCAGGCAATCTATCGACAGACGCTACTGTGATGACCCTCAGGTTGAGAGTGACATGCATCAGCCATTCCTCCAGGTGTCCCTTGCACATGGCCACTGAGGTGATCAAGTTGACATGCATGCAACATGCATTACAACACATGGTTAGTGTATGTGATGGAGACCTGTACCCAAGCATGTTCTGTTGACTGTGGTAGTCTAGTGGAGGTACCCATGGCATGAGGTGTGTACAGGGTGTTATCTCCAATATGTGCCAGTTCTTACACAGCTGGGCAGACATGTCAGTGTCAGTCAAGCTTAGGATGCGTGTACATATCCCAGTTGGATACCTGCCATCTGCGCATTTGTGCAGGGACTGACAGTCATCAGCTTGGCAAGTAGCTATGCAGTAGGATGAATGTGTTGACAGATAGATGTTTGACAACAATATGTATGCCATAACTATATGTCAGGAGCCCTCGCTGTTATGTGCTGTACAGACAGTAATCTACAGTTACATTCCACATATCAGATCATTACCCAGTAGGGGTTATATACTGTGACACAGCTCACACACCAGGGATACAACAGGGAGGCCTCAGAGTCCAGCTATGCCTTCAGGTGTGCCTGTTGTCAGTACTACATTTAGCACTCTGTTCTTGCCTGGATAAGCACTATCAACGGTAGTACCACCATGATTCACTACATGCCAGTGTGACAGCATGTACCCTGGACTACTACCCCTGTATGTAACACATTCACATGGATAACAGTGCTGTACAGGCCTTATATACATCTGTGGCCCACACATGACACTCACACTCCTTGCTACTGTAATGACAGCACATAGGTGCATGTTTTGTATATGGCATTACATGCACTTATTACAGATGTCATTACCCTGCCATGTTATCAGACTGGGTGGTATGAACTGGTTACCAGGGCTAAGCCATGCTTAGCAGGTATCAACATTGCTGCAATATAACAGCTAAGCTGATTTGCGCACTGGTAAGTGAAGCCTACACTGTGTAAGTGCTTGTACGTTTACCCATAGCTTAGCAGTGCTTACCGTCACACAAACCCATGCAAATGCTCTTAAAGCTGCTAAAGTCACAACACTTAACCACTATGCCATGGCCACTATGAAGACAGCTGTTATTTTTCCAATATATCTGTCAATACACATATTGATTAGTATTGAACAATTGCCTTTACTTCCACAATTGTGTAGTACTTGTTATTAATATGTGCATAATGTACACATAGAGGATACATACAGTGAGATACATCTGGGAGAGTATACACAACCGTGTGTTTTACACATAACAGGAATATGGATGTATACATATAATAGGTTATTATATGTCTACATGTACATACACATGTATATTCATACATATGTCTGTATATACATCTGTATAGTGCAACATAAATATGGCCACGTGTACATCTCTTTGTATGTACACACACACACACACACACACACACACACACACACACACACACACACACACACAGATATATATATATATATATATATATAGCTATATATGTATGCACATCCTTTATGTACAGATATGCCTATTTATGTAGATATATATGTAGATATGTATAACTATATGTGCATACATATCTATTCTGTTATACCTACTACTGTCAATATATATGTAGATATCCATAAGTATATGTGCATATGTATCTCTATCTGTATATGTGTAAACATATAGTGCTGTGTATATGTATATGTCTGAGTGATTTTATATATATATATATATATATATATATATATATATATGTGAGAAAAAAAACTAAATGAAAATTCCAGCCAAGCTAGAACTTTCAAAGAGTGACCTCCCAAACCTCCTGTAACAGAGGCCCATGGGATATATGCAAATGACCCTTATGAACATCAGGTGTTTCAGCTATATGGCGATTCTGAATGCCCATGACTTTTACGTTTGAAGTCATTTTAATGGACAATTTCAGGCCAATAAAGTCAAGCCCCACTAGCTATGGATATGCATATTTCGGCCTTGTTATGACCTCTTCAGCATAGCATAAGCAGAGTGTTTGACTAAGCTTAAGAAACACAAGGTTGTTATACCCGGCTGATGTCCATTTTCATTAGGGTGATTGCAAAATATCCCAAATAACAAATTAAAATCTTTGTTTTTATTTGTTTTAATATATATATATATATATATATATATATATATATATATATATATATATATATATATGTACATATACATATCCATCTATGTATATCGATATGTATATGTGTATATACCTATACAGATATATGGATAGGTATGTATACATATATGTTCACCATATGTCCTGAACATGGAGTGGAGCCCTACCTCAGCCCCAATAGTCCCAACCTCTTAGTGCAAGGGGATGTCAGGTATGTATTGAAGGTATACATGTAGACTATTGCTACTGTGATAGGGGTTGTCTTCATCGACATGTTGTGTGTGGGAGGTCACATCTGCTTTTAACATGTGCGCCAGTGGCTATTGACAGACATCCTAAGAACATCATAGTACAGTACCACAGCTAGCACAGTAATGATCCTGTGGACTACAGCAGAGATATGGCCAATAAATGTGGCCAGTCTGACACATTCTGGTCAGTCCAGTGGTATACACAGAACCCCTTAGTGCAAGACATGTGGACCAAGCCTGACAATGTGGATGTTAACAGCCATGTAGATGGGTATATCACATAAATACTGGTATACATTTGCCCCCCAACATAGGTTATGCATTCACACACCTCTGTCTATCCTGACACATACTAACCGCTGGTACAGAGGTGATATGGCCACATACTACCCACTAGTTAGTGAGATACAGCTGTACAGCATCCCACTGCTTTGTCTGACATACATGACTGTTATGGTGGTCTGGTAGCTGTACATCTGGCAAAGAATCTGGACACTGGGTAAGTGCACTAAGCTGGTAGGTATGTAACAAAGCACTGTGCAGGCTACAGGTAGACCGCCACAACACTGGCCTACATTTCTTATGGGGGAATACACATGTACCTGCATATATAATAGGCTCTACAGGCATGTCACAGCACAGAGTAACAGACACCTGTGTGAAAGTGCATAACCACAGCCAATGTGAACACAGCCACAGCCACTTATGGTAGCTAGCGTAATATTACAGTATATGGACTATCTGATTAACACCACCCTCGTATGTGCCACTCACACACTAACCCTACATATACTGGGCCACTACACAGTGTGGTCCGATGCCTGTCTGTGGTATGGGACATGTGTGTGTTTGGCCTTACAAGCATGTAAGCTGATAGGGTAACATACAGTGGAGCAGCATGTAACATCAGATAGAACAGGACCAAGAACAATGATATCTACCACAGTCTGTACACAGGCAAAGGTACATATTCACAATACACACACTGTCGACAATCACCACGGGTACACAGACCTCAGTATTGTACACACAACCACAGAATGCCCAGGTTATGTCCTCAAATATATCCCCTACTATACATAACATGTGTAGCAGTCTGATATCTCCCTGGCTTGTTATCAGATATGATGTCAATAAATTATGGTGTACAGAACATATGCACCTGTTACTGCATGACATATGTACGAAGGTTGACAGAGTTGTAGCTGGAGGCACAAACACAGGGCTAATATTGACATGTTGCTGTGATAACCTCATACATTTACTGTTTTAACAGGGTTTGTTGTGACATATGTCCTTTGAGGGATATGAAGTCAGTAACTCTCATGTCTGTCACTATGTACTGCCTGCAATCCTCACACTAAGCTTCTGCAGTTCACAGATAGGTGCTCTGTGAGTAACACAAGAAACAAAAGGCACCACACACTTCCCAGTCTGCAGATGATCCTACAGATGGAGGTTTCTTCAGAAACATAGCACTGTCATGACAGGTATTAAACATGTAGACCAGCCATATCCACACACACTCTGTTAAACCAACATTACTCCAAATGGAGAATAGCAACACTTACATTCTGTAGTCATGTCAGGCACATCCCCCTCCTGTGTGTTGACCTGTTTCGACAGTGTATGTTGTTAGAGGTAAATCCCCAATCCATCTATGATGCTGTTTGTCAAGCAACAGATCTAGGTCCTGCTCACAGTGAATGAAAATGCCTAACACCAACATGATGTTCCTAGGTATTGGAGTGTGTTTCCATGCAATTGACTATGGGAATGTTACCACAGCTGTTCCACATGCAATCAGCTAGAGGAGGGCTGCAATTCATGCAGAAGCCATCAGCTTATCACGAGTATCACTTACAAATCCCATGCTGCTGCCTAAGCAAAGCAGGTGTAAGTCCCCACATCCAACAGAGAGGGAGTGAGAGAGACAGACAGAGGCAAAGATAAGTCAGGGAGGGGGTGGGAGAGTAAAACCTAAGCATGTTTGTGTCACACACCTACCAGTACAGGGTATCAAACCCCTGACTATGTATTGCTATCACATGTCTATGCAGTTATTAGATGCTCCACATAGCTTACATGTTGATGAGCTCTCCAAACATATATGTGATGGTGAGTGACATCTGCATCAGTGATATGGTAGCGATACTGTAGGTATAGTACATGGGCCTGTCCACATGAACAGGTGTCAGAGTCAACACAGCCACACTCTCTCAGTGTCCCACACACATTGACACACTTGGCAAGGTCAGGAATATACCTCCTCACTAGTTAGTTTGCCACAATACGGTACTGTGCAGGTATCACATGCACCACAGGGGTTATCCGGAGGTTATATGGGCAAAGGGTATGTGGAGGTGTCTGACATCAGACAGCATGCTTCAGTATGCCAATGGGGGTTGTAGTGAGTGTGAATGTGGTCAAAAGCCACCACACACACACAGACATAGGGTGCCAGTACTGACATGCATGGGTGCATTGCTTCACGGGTGTGTAGTGGTTGACTGTGCCAGAAGGCTATACAAGGCTAGGCGATGGATATACCTTGGCATCAGGCCACATGAGAATAGTCTGCAGTGTGGCTCAGGGGTGTAGTGTCTGGATTTGCCCACACAGGTGGGTATTGTATTCACCATCCAGTCACCTGGGTAACTATTGTGTGTGGCCATTGCTGTGCATTACTTGCCATGTATGTGTTCTTTAGTCCATGAGATGGATGGTGTCTGGGATGTGCACACATCCCACATGCATGTACAATGACATGTGGAACTGTACCTAGGGTGTCTGGCCCAAGTTGTGTACACAGATTGTTATCAGATGTGTCAGTCCTGGCCTCATGTGGCAGGAACTGGTAATGGACAGCAGGTCGACCCTGCATCTATATTGATAGCATGATACAGGTATTCCCTGATGTCAGTGGCATCTGTTCATACAGGGCATGTGTTTAAGGCATGGTATGTCCTTTGTGGGTCACATTTGATGGCACCACAGGTGTTGCAGGTGTCCAGTGGGGAACATAGTGAAGGTGCACTGTCTGCATGTATGTGCCTCTTGTACTGATGGACAGGGTGCCATGCCCTCTGTAGTCCACTGCAATCACACCATGGTTACTATCTGTTGGCAATATGCAGGGTAATACCAACATTGCGGTTGTTGCCTAGACAAGTGCGTTTGTGTATGAGACACGGTTTGAGGGTGTTCTCTGGGTAATACAAGGGTTGCTAACTTTGTTCGCCAGACCTTGGTGTTACATGTAGGGGTATGGATTGGAACCGCAGCTTCTTGGCTATTTCACATCTGTTATCCTTGTAAGGTGGACATTGTGACATAGAATAGGGCCACCATATAAGAAATGTGCAAAACCCACTCCAGAATGAGTCCAGTTGTTACGCACTCACAGCCACCTCCACACAGGATACGAATGACAAACACAGACACACACACCTGCCATGTCTGGGATTAGAACTCCTACCTAACTAAGTTATTGCACTACAGCACTTCACAGTTATAGGACGTGCCACAGAGATTACTGGAGTACTCCTTCCCTAAAGGTGTATTTCACAGTGAATGACATCAGTAGGCTTGCCAAAGTAGGGCATTGGAATTGTAGTGAGTGTGACTAGCCTAAAATGCATTTCTCCCTACACAAACAAAGAAACACACACACAAACATCCACACTTGCCACGTGTGGGACTAGAACCCCTAGCAGAGTACTATATTACACTACGGCATTACACAGTTACAAGATGCACCACGGAGATTACTGTGTACATCTTTCCCAAAGGTGTATTTCACAATGAATGACATCAGCAACCATGCCAAAGTAGGGCATTTGAATTGTAGTGGGTGTGACTAGCCTAAAAAGCATTGTTTCCTACACAGACACACACACACACACACACACACACACACACACACACACACACACACACACACACACACACACACACATAGTTGCATTGTCTGGGATTAGAACTCCTACCTAACTAGTTTAACACACTACAGCATTACGCAGTTATAGGACACGCCACAGGGAATACTGGGCTACACCTTTCCCAAAGGTGTATTTCACAGTGAATGACATCAGCAGCCTTGCCAAAGTAGGGCATTTGAATTGTAGTGAGCATGACTAACCTAAAAAGCATTTCTCCCTGCACAGAGACACATACACACACACAATCACACACGCACACATGCACACACACACACACACACACACACACACACACACACACACACACACACACACACACAGTTTCCTTGTCTGAGATTAGAACTCCTACCTAACTAGTTTAACACAACACAGCATTATGCAGTTTTAGGACACACCACAGAGATTACTTGGCTACTTCCTTCCCAAAGGTGTATTTCAAAGTGGATGACATCAGCAGGATTGTCATAGTAGAGCTATGGGGAGGGCAGTGTGTGTGCATGGGCCATAACCTATTCATTTAGAGGTTGACACACCACATGCAGGCACACGCAGGGTTATATTCTGCAGGTACGTGTATACAGCTGCTAGATGACGAATACCTTGTACAGTCATGTTGCACAGCTAGCCCTTACACCACATAGTCTTTAATGCTGATGCATACCAGTGGCTAATTTCTACAGTGAGTGACATTTACACATCCTGTGGTTGTAGCCTTTGTCTGTGTGCTGGATGGCTCTTTGTCACGGTCACTCTCTTCCACACATCTATGTATGTCGACTTTTGCCTTATTATAGTGTGTTGCCCTTGGATATATGTCTGTATTCCTATCCAATCTGTGTGCAAAGCATGACTGGTGCACACTGAGGAGTGTATGCAGTAACATCTGCAACTGTCAGATATGTATGGTCCACTGTTGTTTGCAGATGTGGGCTTCAAGTGTGTGAGCATGCCCAGTATGCTCTTCTGTATTGAATGTGTGGATCCATTCCAGGTAGTTTGTACTCCAGTGCAGACCATTTTGTTGTACACCTACAGATAGCAAAATGTTTCTGCAGGATATCTTTTGATCATTTGGCAATATGGGGACAAACTGTGCAAAAGATAGTGTGTACTGTAGGTGATTGTGTCTGTGCTGCTTCTGCTACATGGTACTGGTGTTAGCAGAGATATTCAGATATGTGTACTGTTATACACTATGATGTTTTATGTCCTCAAGTACTGTCAGATGGACATTCTTGCTCACAGTGATGTCCTGGGGAACAAGGTTGAATGCAGCTGTGTCAGTATTATGGGCAGACACCTACATATTCATGGTAAGTTATGCCATTCTGGAGGGGGAGCTGCAGACAGTTGCTGCTGGGTCTGTGTATTGGTACAGTGCTGACAGAGGATCCCATACTTATACATCCATCGACATGAGAGTATGGCCTTATTTTGCTGTGGCAATACATCACAGCTGTACAGATTCACATAGATTACCCAGAGGCAGGGGCCATGATTCAGGACATTACTCCTATTGTGGTGTATGGGCAGGTTTGCAGACACCCATTTATGTGTTTGCAGCCAGCGGTAGTGTGTGCACACAGTTGTGTGTCGAACCTTGCACATTCTATGCTGCCCATGCTCCCACCCCCTCTATTATTCTATCCTCTTACATACATTATTCATACATTCTCTGATACTTTCCCTAAGGTTATCACATCATCACAGCTGTGTTTTGGTGTTGGTCCACAGTTCATGCAGTGGGACATGGTGGACATGTTACTGTGGTTTGTCCACATGGCCTTGCATATGGTTTATGTGGAGTGTGTTATGTTGTTATTTGGGTGCCCATGACATAACATGTATTGGCAGTACTCGTGAGACACAAGCCTTTGGCAGAGGCCTGTAGGCCATTTGGTTGTGATGTGGGCCAGCTGTGGTAGGCCGTTACATTTTGTCAATTCTACAGTCCCAGACCGCCATACAGTATATTCCCCTGGGGTGACAGGGTTGGTGTGCTAAGTGTTCATGCCAATACTTTCTATCAGTATTGATCAGGTGGTGTGGATGATGGCAGGGTGCTGCCTGCAGCTAGGGACACACCTGCATGGGATACCTACATTGCATGCTGCATTCTTTTGCTATTGCCATATACAGGTGGGGTCATATTGTACCCATTCCCAACAGCAGGGATATGACCAGAGAGGTACCTGTGGGTGGTGTTTGGGTGAGCTGGGTGCATGTGTGCTATGGACACTACTTGCAGCTGACACACAGATATGCATGGGGTATTCCAGTTATGCTGGCATGTGCAGGTGCATCAGCTGTTTCCCAATACATCAGTCCTACCACTTTTGTGATCTGCAAGTGTTCTGGCAGGCGACACCGTTATACCCTACTACAGGCCCAGATAATGTGATGTCCAAGAGTGTGTCCATTTCACAGTTACACATTATATACTGTATGTCTGGGGTAATTTCCCCTGTGTACTGCTTGTATACCTAGCCCGACAGCCATGCCATGTCAATCTTTCAGATGGTGACACATATTACCACCATACATTTACAATGGTTTACTGCTAGCGTGTGTTATACTGGTGAGAATTGTCTTTGACACTGCAGTTGTGAGGACTTGGCCCTGTCATCAAAAGTACTGGGCAATGGCCACCAGGTCATACCTCAACATGCATACATATTGACCACTCTCACATAATATGAAACACACACATACCTGCATATTGTACAAATGCTATAATCTATCCTGCTACATTGGCCACCTCTGGGCATCTGTGCTCCACTGATATTATACCTACACATACATGTTACTACATTTCTACACAGGATTGGAGGGGGGCACACCCAACTGTTTCTACATTGCTACACAGGATTGGGGGCACACCTGACTGTTACTACATTTCTACATAGGATTGGGGGGGCACACCTGACTGTTACAACTTGTGTGCATCGGATTGGGGGGCACGCCAGCCTGGTACTACATCTATATATAGGGTTGGGGGGCACACCTGACTGTTACTACATGTCTAAGTAGGGTTAGGAGGCACACCTGACTGTTTCTACATTTCTACACAGGATTGGGGAAGGGGGCACACCTGACTGTTACTACATTTCTACACAGGATTGGGTGGGTCACACCTGACAATTTCTACATTTCTACACAGGGTGGGTGGCACACCTGACCATTAACTGCATTTCTATACAGGATTGGTGGGGCACACCTGACTATTTCTACATTTCTACACAGGATTGGGGGGCACACCTGACTAGTTCTACATTTCTACACAGGACTGGGGAGGGCACACCTGACTGTTTCTGCATTTCTACATAGGATTGGGGGGCACACCTGACACTTGTACACATTTGCTATGTCTGTACTGGTATGTCAGGTACACCATTTCATTCTGTATTCTAACCTATCATGCTGACTAGAGGCATAACAGTGTACTACAGGTCTTAGGTTTGATTGACCTACATATCAGTTTCTGACTTCCTACCCTTCAGAACTAACATCCCACTGCCTGACCTGTTGTAGTCTGTCTGTGTAGGCCTGGGGGGGGGTTACCCATAGGCATCATTCAGAGGCCTTGGAACAGCCTTTGTTTGTGTTTGTCTACACCTGTCCTGCTGGCTGAGACTGTTGTTGGGTATGTGAACCTCCCTGACTGGCATGTGTGTGTCATATGGACACACATGTGGCCCAGCACATTTCCTGCAGTGGGATTTGTCACCATGTGTAGTAATGGCTAATATGGTGACACCAGTATTTGTTACAGATCTCATGCTGCCACTGTAGGTGTCTACTATCTGCTGGTATCCCATTCAGCCACCCAATTCCCTTGCATGCTCACATCCATACCAAAGATACAAGTAACAACACATACTATTCCAATCAGCAATTGGTAAGGAAAGTGACTTACCTTGTGGGTGTGCCAGTATTGAGGATGGTGCTGTGGGCTGCCTATGTCAGATGCACATAGTACACTCCCTATACATGGTTGAGCACAGGTATAACCTCTACAACCAGAATTAACAAACCTAACAAGAAAGAGAGTACCTTAGACTGGATTCTCATAAACAAAGTGAAACAATCATACAAAACAGAAATCCTGCCTGATGATATAAGTGATCATTCCTTGACCTACATTACTAGAGAAAAGAAAGACTTCCCAAACCTCCCTATCATTAGGATAGCACGCTCTATCAAACACTTTAAGACAGAATTATTTCAAACTGACCTTAAAGCATGCAACTGGAAACCATTAAAGTCCCTCCCACTTGAAGAGGCAGTACAGAATTTTAACACTGCTTTCTTATCTATCCTGGATAAGCATGCTCCCAAACGTGCCATTAAAATGAAGTCTAACCCAGCCCCATGGCTTTCTAATGAAACTAGGAATCAAATTATACTTAGGAACAAAGTCTGGGCTAAATGGAGAACCTATAGAAATAGCTCTGATCACCTATATTATAGGCAGCTTAGAAACAGTACAAAAAAAGCTATACTTACAGATAAAAAAAATCACTATTGTAAACTTCAGCAAACTCATCAAAATAATCCCCAACAGTTCTGGTCTTGTATAAATAAGCTCCTTTCCCCAGGTAAGTCCCGAACACCCACCCCACTTGATGCAGATCCAAATACTCCCCATCAAACTGCCAATACCTTCAACTCTTTCTTCACTGACACTATACAATCTCTAGCTACTCAACTTATCTCAGAAAACTCCAGCATTCCCATCAACTTACCACACTCTTTCTCAAAATTCCAACTACAACCCATCTCTACCTCTCTCATCTATAAACTTATGCAAAAACTTAAGCCATGTACTCCATCTGCTGACCAACTTCCTTCTCAATTTCTCCAAAAAGCAGCTAAGGAAATTGCTTATCCTATATCTATCCTTATAAATAGGACAATCCAGGAAGGAACCATCCAAAATATTTGGAAAATCTCCCACATTATCCCCTTACATAAAGGTGGGAACTCCAATGATTATTCCAACTATCGGCCAATTGCTCTCTTATCACCCCTAGCAAAAATTATGGAAAAATGCATTCACAAACAACTATGCCATCTCTCTCAACACAACTTAATAGCACACTGTCAACATGGCTTTAGACCATCACATATTACCACTACTGCCCTTTTATCCTTCACAGATACCATCAATAGAAATCATAACAAAAACCTCCTCTCATCTGCACTTTTCATTGACCTCTCTAAAGCTTTCGACATGGTTAACCATACCCTCTTAATCAATATTCTGGAATCTCTTTCCTTTGATTCTCTAGCCTTAAAGTTGTTCAGATCATACCTCAGCAATAGACAACAAGCAGTTCTCTGGGAAAATCAAGTCTCATCCTTTCTACCTGTTACCATTGGGGTCCCTCAGGGATCTATTCTTGGTCCACTTCTCTTCTCCTTATTTATTAATGATCTCCATGTAGCAATTCCACAAGCCACTTGTATTCAATATGTGGATGACTCCACACTAATATGCTCATCTACCTCTCAATCTGAATTATATTCTCTTACTCAAGGTGTCTTCAACACTGTAGAAACATGGTTTACCAAACACTGTCTCCTTCTCAGTGCTAAAAAAACAAAACTCCTTCTCTTTACACCTACCACTAGGTCTTCCCGATTAGACTTTTCAATCTCATCAAATAATGGAACTGTTATTCTCCCTGATACTACCACTAAACTTCTAGGTATAACCATTGATAATAATCTCTCATTTGATTACCATATAAACAACACCATTAAAACAGTAAACAGAAAAATAGGCTCCTTATACAGAATAAAACCCTTTTTAACCTCAGCAGCCAGAGCCAAAATTGCCCACTCCCATCTAATCTCAACCCTCCTGTATGCTTCACCTATATTTACCAACCTTAAGAAAACCAACCTTAACAAATTAGCAACCTCCTATAATAATATCGCCAGATTTGCTACTGGCAATCCCTTCAGAACCCATCACTGTACTAATCTTAGACAACTAAATTGGCTCAAATTCCAAAACCATCTGATTATCCCCCAACTCACAATTGCCCACAAGTTATTTTACCAGCCCAATAATACCCCATATACTCTCAAAACTTATAGTCCCATATAATAATCTGAACTTCCTACGTTCTTCTAGCAAACCTCTTGCCAGTTTAACAAAGTCTAATAATACAGCTGGTGACTCTCTATTTACCAACACAGCAGGAAAACACTGGAACCTACTACCCACTGAAATAACTCTAACTACATCCTTACCACTCTTTAAACAAAACCTTAGAAAATACCTTCAAATGCACTGGCTATGCCCTTGTAGTAACTCTGACTAACCATCTTCTTCACCCCTCTTTCTTCCTCTTCTTGCCATACTTCCAAACCTTTACATGCTTTTGACTTGTAAATTAGACTGACCCTATTTAAACTCTAATAATCTTAGCTTTTAAATACTACTACCTCATATGATCTACTGTATATAACTCTTACTATTCTGTTTTGAGCTGTCTTAAGCTATATTCTGCTCACTGTACTGTTTCACAAGTGTTTTTATCTATGGTACATAACTCTTACTGTATTATATTCTGATCTAGCTCTCTTAAACTTTACTCTATTTATTGGAACTTTTCTCAAGTGTTTTTATCTCAAGAATGTAAATCTACCTGTTTTTATTTTTATTTTGTTTTGTATTCCTTTTTTACCATGTAACAATATTTTATTTTGTTTTGTATTCCTTTTTTACCATGTAACAATATTTTATACTTTGTATATCTGTGTGGAGCTTTTCTCCCCGGGCCTCTACTGAAAATGGAAATATGTCCAGCTAGACTAGCCCGGTCAACAAATGTAAAATAAAAAAATAAAATAGTGTCATGTTTGGCATTCCCTTTAACTGTATGTGCGAGTCAGAGAGAGGTGTCATTCCCTGGGTCCCTGCTGTGTCAGTATATTTGCTATGCAATGCCTCTTTGCCACGGACAGGGCATACTGGGCACTTCTCCATCTGCCTACTGGGGCAGGCTCAGGTTGTTCCTCCTCCAAGTCACTCTGTGCCTGTGCAGGCCTTGGCATTGGTGGGGGGGCTGTGTGGCCCTGCCCGTGCTGTTCCTGCTGCAGCTGTTTGCACAGGATCATATTGTGTAGCATGGCACATACGATAACAATTTGGGTACATGTAGCTGGTGAGTACTGCCATGCTCCACCGGATGTGTCCAGGCACTGGAACCGTGACTTGAGCATCCCAAACACATGCTTTATTATGATTCTGGTCTGTGCATGTGCCTCATCATGGCATTCTTGTTCGGGTGTGTGTGCATTTCTGATGGGTGTCATCAGCCACGGCTCCAGTGTGTAACCAGCATCCCCCACTAGGTGACCGTAAGGGATGTCCCCAATGGCAAATCTCTGGTACAGCTGCGTCAGATGCCAGATGTGGGAATCGTGATAGCTTCCAGGACAGCCAGCACACACATTCATTATAATGCCCTGGCCAGGCAGTTGATAGAGGGGAAGCCCTTGTGGTTGATGTAGACCCTACCTTGTGCATCGGGTGGAGCTTTGATGCATATATGCATGTAGTCTATACCACCCACCACCTCAGGGTATTCTGCTATTTGGTGGAAGAGACATATTGCCTGGCAACAACTCACAGGTGTTGAGGAAATATACATGCTCAGCAGCATGTGCTGACATGGCATCCAGGAACTGGTGGAATACCCTGGATAGTGATGCCTGTGAGATCCCCATGATATCCCCAGTTGGGCTTTGGGAGGTACCTGTGGCTAGTATTCCTTGGCCTACACATACCTTGGTATCCACTGGGATGGGTTCCCCTCTGTTAGTTCTGTGTGTCAGGCGTGGCTGGCACAGCTCAACAATTTGCTGTAGGAGATCCCTGTCCACCCTATAGCGCTCCACTATCTCCAGCTCTTGTAGCCCCTGGTAGGTTGTCCTGGGTCTGTACACCCTTCTCCATCTCCTCACTGTGGGTTGGTTGACAGCAGTCTCATCCTCACCACCCTCTGCCTCTTCCACATGTTGATGTCTGATAGCTGGTGCAGCCCCTATCATTTTGTTGTTTTTGTTTGTTAAAAGTTCCCCACTTGTATACACCGGTGGTGTAGAGTATGGGAAAAACCAGAGGGAAAGGGTTTTGCATAGTTTATAGTAGTGTTTTGGGCTGGGCTGGTCTGCTGCCTGTGTAATTAACTGATTATGATACATTTCACCGTCCAGCTATGCTAGTTCTCCTAGATTACCTTCCTACTGCTGTTTTCCCTTCCCATTGCCTTCCTGTTTAAGCCCGGGGGTGCGACACACAAACACATTGCTCAAATGTGCACAGAGCTGCTACTTCCTGGTTTACTTTTTTTTTTTTGTTTAAAACCCGGTGCGCAGCACGCACACCCGCTTAGGCAATGTAAAGAGTTCTAGGCAGCCTCAGACACACACCCTTGCTTAGCTCTGCTAAGCTAAGGGCAAACCCGAGCCACAGGGCTCCAATCCACTTACAGTATGCCTGACACACACCCCTATGATGTCAGCTAACTCCTAGGCTTGCATCAAGCTATTCCTGCTCTAGCATGACTAGCATGCAGGGGAGATCTGTGATTCAGTATCATTCCCCTCATTTGCGTAGGATTGCCTGCTGATGTATAGTTACATGTCCCACACTGAGCCTCCCCCCTTAGCAACCACTATTCCCTAGACATGTTGTCTTCTGCCTGCCATTGAGTATAATGGCAAAATAGTGATTTTGGTTAGAATGCTTATTTTATTTATTTTTTCTTATTTTCCAGCCGATCCCCATTTGCACGCTGCTGCCTTATGCTTAAACAGCCAAGATCGGCTAAAAAAAAAAAAAATAAAAGTTGATTTTTTTATTTTTGCAACTGTTTTCCATGCCAATAGCCTTATATTTGGCCATTGGCATGCTTACTACATAATATCCACCCTTTATTTGGAGCTGTCATGGCTCCGTTTTGTAGTTTGCAGAAATGTACTCCGTTACTAGCAGAGTACATTTCTGCGGATTACACTAGTCCTGCATGGCCGGTTTCCAGCTTCCTGGATCACAACTTCACCTCATTTGCATGGATTTGCATACAGGGTCTGAGTCCATGCAGGACTAGTGCAGGAGCACTCGTGCATGTCCCTACAGCTTATTCCTGGATTGCACAGCAGACATACTGCCTGCTGGAGCTCCTGCACTAGTCTTGCACACCGTGCAGGGCTTGCTGAATCTGGAGGCTTGTTTAACATTTTTCAGTTTTGGACAAAAAAAGGAAATGGGATAGGATGTGGATAACAGGAGCTCCAGTCAGGTATGTAGCCTTAACAAAACATATGGATAAAATATTTCTGCAAGTAATTGCTTCCTTACTTATTTGACTCAGAATTTTTCTTGCCTCAGCTCCCAAGGAATTTGACTGCTAACTGTCTTAATCTAGCAGATGTTACAGAAGGCTAAGGCTGTGAGTTGTAGTTTTTGTGGTACAGGGTTTGATTCCCTTAGCCCTTCTTTACCTATTGTGTAACCTTGACCAAGTCACTTAACCAGCTATTGGTGATAGGTTGCCCCTAAAAATTGACTGTATGAAGAGTGAGCCTATATGGTTAACATATTATTATTTGCTTCTTAGCAACCTGTAGGATAGAGAGTATAGTGACAGGGCTTTTATTCTTTCCATGTAGGACATGTTTTGCAGGCCCTGAATTTTATTGGTGAGAAACCTCTGTGGCCTGTCCAGCAGCTGCAGGCGTCTGGTGAGGTCTATGCAAAAGGGAGCATTGTACTCTAGTAGTGGTCTAATGAGGGTCGAGTACTTAGGAGTTATAACATCCTTAGTCTTGGATGCAATGCCCTTACTTATGAGATATGCAACACAGAAGGCTTTTCTTACTACTGGGGACACAAAGTGATCAAAGTTTAGATTGCTGTCAACGTGGGTTCCCAAATCTCACACCACTGAGTTTGAGCTTAGGGAGGTACTGTCAATATTTTAATTTGCAAGGACTTCCTCTTTGCCAAAGGGGAGAATACTGTACCTTTTTGCAATTAGTTTTAGTCCATGGCTTTGGCACCAATCATTTGTCTGTGTTAGCCCCTTTTTTAATATGTTAACATCATTTGGGGACTCAGTGATTGCGCCCAGTTTGCAATCATCATTGAATTTGCTAAGCCACAGGCATCTACTTTTGCTTGGACTTTCGAGAAATAAATTCCAAACAGTGGGCTAGGAAAGAGGTATTAAGAAGATAAAATATGACCTGAAGTACCAGGAAAGTTATGCTCTGTGCATAATTTTAAAACATTTTCATGATATGCAATACCCTATAAAGGCAGAAGATTACACTGGAAGGGAAAGGAAGAAAGTGAGAATGCATGGAATGTTAAATGCATGTTTTCTTGCAGAGCATTATTCAACAACCATATGTTTTCATTGCTTTCAAAGTAGAGTATCCAGTAAAATGGTGGGTAATGGAATGGTAAATATGCCAGTATTATGCAAGACTGGTGTTCTCTGTTAGTTGTCTGATGAGGAGGTGACAGATGGACAGACAAACAGACATACACTAGCATGAAAGAAGGCTGGCGCTGGACCTGTGCTACATGTGCAATTCACACATGATGTTACACAGTCCATAGGGGAATATATTTCCCACAGAAACAAAGCTATACATATTGGCATCTGAGAAATTCCAGCACCATATAGATGACACTATTAGGCATACCCAGACTACCACCTCTGTATCCTGGGCAAGTTATTACCACCATATGCAGCCATGATAGAATCATGCATACTTAACATCAATAATAGTTGAGTTTCCATGATTATGAAAGTGTATGGAAATGCATGGCTACTCAGGGACTTGCATGCCATTGACTGCACCAAATAGGACTGCTGGCAGCTTGCAGTGAGGATGCTGAGGGAGGGATGGCACTCAATAGAACTGCCAAGTAGCATGTAGAGCTGACTGAAAATTGCAGACATATCTAACAAAATACCATAACTCACTGTGTGTAATGCAGACATTACTGATACTCATCTACAGCCCAACACACTAGCAAAACAGCATTATAGCTAGATATAAAGCAGAAAAGGCTGGTGACTGAGCCTGGATCACATCTGTAATCCAAGAGGAGGAGCCAGTGCACATCTAAGTTAATTACCCATGCATTTGTGCTGTGCTGGTGGTTGAGCTGCTAAAGCTCGAGAGTTTAATGTTGCTGTTTGTTTCACTGGAATGTACTCTATTCTTAGAACTAGCAGTGTGCTTTGTGTTTGTTGTTTTCTCTTTTTGTCTCTGTGATGCAACCATGGAGTTGGTTTATACCATTTCATGGGGTGCATGGGGCTCCCCCCTTCAAAAACATTTTTTTTGTATTTTTTAGGCTTTTCAGCTCACTGTTTGTTATTTCAATTCTGATAAATGGTGAGCTGAAAAAACGATTGTCAAAATCCTGCAGGTAAACTGAAGAGAATAGCTTGGACAGTCATTGCATATATTCTGTTGCACAAGGTAATGATAAAAAATCTTTAGAGATGCCTGTTTCAGGGAGATGGAGATCTACTGAGACAGTCCTAAACAGCTGGACCAGAAAATTAACAAGAGGAAGATGACAACACTGGGGAAAGGTAGGATGAGCCAGTATAATGAAGTACAAGTGACATAGCAACATCTAGTAGAAAACTATGTGCAAAAGCACAAGACCTGTGCACAATGTGCATAACATGATCCACACAGCTGGGGGGTTGCATTAATATGACAGATGCCGGATGTGTGCAGCAGTGCATATCCCATCTGTCTGCTGCATCAGGCAACACCACCATTAAAACCATACAGGATGAGTTCCATGTGACATAACCATTATCTCCTGTATAGAAACATACAAAGCATAAAGACTACCATAGGGCAGGTTGTTATTCTGGCCCTTCAGTGTTCAGACAAAAGACACATCATCATGCTTGTAGATGGCTGCATCCATGTTATACTGTTGGTGATGTGCCATGACCAACAGCTCTCCTGTCATGCACTTCACCCAGACCAGCATCAGATATCATACAAGCCAGAGAGGCCTAACTTTTCTCACAGAAGTGGCAGGATTGTAACCACAGTATGTAGTATGGGGTACAATGTGAGCAACCCAGAACTAGATCTTAGGATTTGTCCAGTTGACTGTGTGACTGGAATCACTTGGAGAGATATAAAATAATACACAACACCTGTAAGAGCAGTGTCTGATGCCAGCTGGGCTTACTTCCAGATAATGTTACCTTGAACAGTGTGAGAATGAAACAATTTATAAGCACCATGTGCCAGTGGTGACAACTGGTATGCTTGTGCCACTATGGTATGGGTAATTTCCTTTATGATTATTAGCATATCTATCTATCTGTCTATCTATCTATCTATCTATCTATCTATCTATCTATCTATCTATCTATCTATCTATCTATCTATCTCTTTATCTTTCTATCTCTATACACACACAAACACATATATAAATACTATATATATATAAACCTGTGATATATCACTGTCAGAGTTGCAAAGTCTTGTCATACAACCCACAGTATTTGCTCAGTAGAAAGTATCCTCTCACATATGGCCCTATTGTTGTTGAGCATCACAATGTCCAAGAATAGACTCCATGCTGAATAAATGCCTTTGCAAGGATGTCATTCACCTAGGGATTATAGTTACCATATTTTACTCTTGAAACAGTACCAGACATTGTAAAAATACAATATGACAGTGATGGGATGGGGAAACTATTAGCAATTTCTTTATGAAGAGCCCCAGTACATAAACTAATGCATTCTAAATCCAGTTTGTAAACTGACACAAGTTTTTTCTGTGTACAATGTCATGCATCAGATTTCATGGCAAAGCATTTTGGTCATTGTAAAAATGAAAATACATGCTTTCTTAGTCTTACTGAATTAATGACTGTTGTACTATAATATCAACAAAAACATGGTGATATAAAATTGCCAATCAAGTAAATGATTACTTTAACCATTCTAAGTGTAGAAAGTCTGTATAAAGTTCATTCTCATATTGATTTTCAAAATCTCTGTAGACTGTGGATAGAATTTCCAAATAGGATTTTGTAGTAGCATGCAATGCATGGTGAATGAGTCTCATTTACACAGAACATTTCGTGACTGTATAATTTTTAGTGGAGTTGTATGTAGTAACTGGGGTTTGAGAACTTGTGATAGCTGGTGGATATCACAGTGTACCATTCATACCACCCAACTGACATGGATATCTAAGCTAGGACAACAATGCATGCATCAATGATGCAGCTGTGATTGTCATTTTCACATGATAATTTCTTTACATTTGAGTATATTTTAAAAAGGTTTAGAGGGTGGTAATGGGAGCTCCAAGTGCTCCTACCTTTGCAAATATAGTTGTATGCTAATAGGGAAAGGTGTTTCTTTAAACATATACATTCAAAAGTTATATAAAAATGTATCTCAGATTTTTAGATGACATTTTTCTTATTTGGTCTGGGAGAGAAGGCAATCTTTAAACATTTTTTTCAGTTCCTAGAAGACACTGTGGAATTTATAAAATTCAGTTATACTTACTCTCAGGTGATAATTAAGTTTTTGGATATTTAAATTTGTAAAAATACTGAAAATCATGAGTTTGTGACTGCAATTCACTATAAACCTACATTCTTGGAGAGTTATTTACCTTTGGGAGTAATCAGACATTAAAACAAAAGACAGATATTATTAAGGGTCAGTATGTTAGACTACCCAGATTGGTGTTGGATTAGAGAGTGCCAACACTTGAAACAGCTGTTTTTAGAGAGGGAATACCTCCTTGAACTAATTGATAGTGTGATGAGAGAAATACAGGTTGGGAGAGGAGGAAGGACAGATTTACCCCAGTTGTGTAGTAAACCTATCTCTTTATGCCGTAAGGGTAATGAAGGCCAACATGCTAAAAGTATGGTTTTGCACTATTTTGTGGATGTTAATGAGATCAAAAACATCATGGTCAAGATCTGGAAATTTGCACCAGATAACGAGTCCTTGATTAACAAATTACGTGAAGAATCTAAGTTTGTTAATAAGTCTACACATAATGTTAAAAATATTTTGGAGATGGAAAAAGACTAAAAAAAACTGGGTATATGAGGAAATGTGAGATAAGACAATATTCATTTATTTATAGGTTCATAGGTTTATACTAAGTTGACAACCACTAGGGCCCTTATAAGCCTAGCTATGCAACCCAAATGCACCCCACACATTTGATTTATGTAGAGGTTGATTTGCTGACCACTTCTGTCCATTAGAGACATAGGCACCAGACCAGGAATGAATTCCTGAATACCCATCCATTGGTCCAAGTTATACTTAAATAGAGATAGGGAGGAACTCTACTTCTCATGGATAATGAGCCTGTTTCCTAGAATGGGAATTCTCTGAAAAACATATTTATCTCTTCAACATATGTTATTTATGTTACAAGCAAAATGTAGGTAATTTAATCTAGTAGTTCTGACACTGTTTGTTTTGTGGATGTGCAAAAGGTTCATCAAACAGGGTCCAGTGATGCCTTGTATGCCAGTCAAAGATATAGTCTCAGAAGTCTGTATGATACTGAGTAAAGAGATGGTGCTTTGAGATGATCAACTATGGATATTGTGTTTACTCCCTGTATTCTTTTTGTAAGGAACCTTTGTGGACATTCCAGTTACTGCATGTATCTGGACAGGTACATACCAACAGGAGCATTACACTCTATGTGTCTCTGATAATGGCTGAGTACAGTGCTATGATAACATCTTTGGACCTAGATGCCATTCCCTGCTGATAAGTTTAGCAACATAGAATGATTTTCCTACTACCTTGGATACATGTTGGTCAAAGGGTAGGTTACCCAAGGTGGCTGACTTCCCAAAAAGTGCTGTAATGCATATCTTGGTACTGAGTTTTAAGCCATGGCTTTGGCACCAATCATTTGTCTTCCCAAAAGCTTTCTCATCTATGGAGGATTCAATGACTGTTCAATTTGCAATCATCTGCAAATTTGTTAGCCAGAGGTTCTTTGACATTGGCTTTGACATCCAAGAAATAGATGCCAAACAGTAGTGGGCCCAGCACAGAGCCCTAGGTGACCCCAGTGGTGAACAGCCTCTTTGTGGAGGTGGCCTCACTGATTCTAACCTCCTGGGTCCTATCAGTGAGACAGATAGTTATCCAGCAAGCTATAAAGGTGTTTATACCTAGTTCCATAAGTTTGTTGACAATGCTTAAGTAAGGTATTGTATCAAATCCTTTAACCAGATCTAGGTAGTCTGTATGCACTGTCTTCCCCTCAAACATTGCCTTAGTGACCTTTTCAAAGAAGTCCACCAGATTCAGTAAGCATGCCCTTCCTTTGACAAAGCTAAACTGGGATGGATTCAGTGTCTGAATGTCTTCTGTGTCCTTGTTGATAATTTCCATGATAATTTTTCCATGGCTTTGCAAAAAAGACTAGTCAGACTAATGGGTTTGTAGTTTCCAGGATCACTTGAAACTCATCCATTATGACTGAGCATGACCATTACAGTCCTCCATTCACATAGCACAAAGCCTGTTTTAAGACCTTAATAAAATAATGATTCTAAGGGTTCTGATAAGTCATATTTTAGACTGTTCAGAAGTAATTCTAGGATGTTATCAGGGCCCATTGTGGCTATGTTCTTGGCTTTAGTGAGTACAGCCAGTACATGATCCATAATTATAGTTGGAGGGGTTATGTTTGAGGCTATTTTCTGGGGTATGGTTAGGAGTGTAAAGTTGGAACTGAATTTGTTCACTAACAGGTTCTCCATATTGTCATGCTTGGTGAATGTAGCACCATTACCCACCAGTTCACCACATTGCTGTGTGCTGCTATTGAGATTTCTGACATAGCTGAAGAAGGCCTTATGGTTATCTTTCACCTGGTAGGTTATCATAACATCAAAGTTGGCTTTGCTTCACCTAATTAGCCCTCTTAGTTACCTATTTAGTTTTATGAGAGAGTATTTGTCTTTATGGTAATTAATCTTCTTGATTTTTGCCATAATTTTTTTTTTGTTATACATCCTGTTTAATTTGGGATGCCACCGGGACAGTTTGTTTCTGGGGCTAGTCCTGGGCTTATATCTGGTAGGTACAGCAGCTTCTATACAGCCTTTGACATGGTTTTATAGAGCTACTGAGAGTAATTCAGCATTGGCTGCTGCGTTCTTGGTTTGGGGAGGTACTGAATTCTGACAAATAATTACGTCATGCAAGGTAATTTACCTTGGAGTAGTTTCTAACTGTTACTGGTTTAAATGGGAGTGCAGAGTTGATTTTAGTTTCAAAGAAGACAGCTTTATGCTCAGACCTTACCAGGGAGGGTGAGACATGGGGGGAGGTGCAGCATTCTCCCATATTTGTGAGCAGTAGGCACAGTATGTTGGAGCCTCTAGTGGATGTATTCACTGTTTGGGAAAGGGTGTTTGTATTTTTGAAGTCCATGAATCTCTGTCCTTGTAGTTTTGAGGCTGTGAATGATTCCTAATCTATAGAGGAGAAATTAAAGTCTTCCATGAGTATGGTGTTGGGTTGGATAGTAGGTGCCTCCAATTGGTCCAAATATGCATTGTGGGATATGGAGGATGAACTATATCTGGCTAGGATATGGTACAGGATGTTGTTTATGGTGATCTGCATGTGGAGGAACTGAAGCTCGTCAGCCTGTCTGGCCACCCTAGAGGTATGTTTGTTATTGATGTATATTGAGACACCTCAACCTTTACCCCTTGTCTATGCAGCTACTGGTCTAAAAGTTTGAAAGGCACTGAAACCTTGCACTGCTGGGGTACTCTCTGCTGCTTTAAACCATATCTCGGTAACTGCACAGATGTTTATATCCTTGAGTGTGAGGAGGGCCTGAAGGGGGTATTGTTTTTTATTTAGGCTCCTGGCATTGAGCAGTAACACCACGAGGTTCAGTTGAGTTGGTTTTACTATGACAGTAGGTTTGTCAATATGGCATTGCATGAAACAGGCACTATGCGGGTGGATAAAGTTTTAACCAGTATTTGAAAGCCTAGAGGGGGAAGGTGCATGCCATCCATGGAAAAGCAACATGGTCCATTAACCATGTCATCCCAAGCTGCCAAATATTGGATCCCCTTACAGTGATACCAGAAAGACAGTCAGTTGTTAAACTCAATAATTTTTTTGTTCATAATGTGCCATCATCCTAGGTGATGGTAATATGCTGCTAAATGCTAGGCTCCTACCAGCCTGAGACACATAGTCTTAAGCCTCCATACTGTTTTTCTTCATATAGTCCAGGGTGATACATCTCAGGCCATTTGCACCTACATGGACTATGATGAAATCATACTGGTACCTGTGGTGTAATGACTTAAATGCATGCATGATTTGACAGATCCTGGCTCCAGATAAGCAACTAACACTTATCTTCTCCTTGTTCAGCCTGGTTAGAGGGGCATCAGTATATCTTACAATGGTGTCTCCTATGACTAGACTCTTGAGAAGTTTGTTTGCTTGTCTTAGAGACTTGGTTATCAGAGCCTCACCATTGTTATACATGAATATCATAGGGTGATCCCCTGCCCCAGTTGGAGTGGTTTATGTTGCAGTGTGCATACAGCATTCAGCCTATTATACAGGCAAAATTGGGAGAAGGTAACAGGAGCACATATAACTAATATAACTATATTATATTAATAACTGGTGTCAAAATCATGGAGTGAAACTAAATGCCAAAAATGCATTATTGTATCTTTTGGGAAGTCACCTACCCTAGGGAACTACTACATTGACAATATACATCTAAGACTTCACCCATTGGTTCAGGATTTGGGAACTTATGTGGATGGTGACATAACTTTTGATCAACATGTGTCCATTGTTGTAAGAAAGTCCTTCTATACTGCACAGCTTATAAACAAATGGATTGTGTCTAGATCTAGGGATGTCATTGTCCCTGTTTACTCAGCACTCATTGGGCCAGTCATTGAGTATAATGCCCCCTTTGGCACATACCTGTTCAGACACATGCAACAACTAGAACATCCACAGAGATACCTTACTAAAAGGATGCAAGGCCTAAACAACATGTCCTACATGTACTGACTCAAAGCCCTGTCACTATTCTCAGTATCTTACAGACTGCTAAGAGGTTACCTGTGTCTGGCATATAACGCATCCTCCAACCCGTTAATGATGGATTTACTACACAGCTAGTTAAGTGGCATCAGAAATACTCTGTCTAAGGATGTAATGCAGCATCAGCAATATGGCTTTGAGAGAGCGGTATATTTGGTGGAGAATATTGCTGCTCTGGAACAGACTCCCTATCCACATAAAACAAAATGTATCCATGTCCATATTCAAATGCAACTTAGATCAATGGATGGGACACAGAAAATGTACCCTAAGACTGTACTCTGTACTACTAAAGGACATAGACTGCTCCTATGTGCTTTATCCCATGTATGGGTACTCTCAGATTTTCTATGGTATGATCTCAGTTATTCTCATTAGGGATAATATATAATTATTAACCATGGGATGGATAAGACCAATCTATAACAAAATGGGATAGATTATATTGAGCACAAAAAGAGAAATTGGCTGGGCTTAAAATGGCCCGCAAGGGCAGCTAGCCTAGTACTTACCTATGAATCTACATAAGAACATCTTTATAATATAGTGAATCACGAAAACAAAAATTCTTAGTACAAGCATTCTATCCACTGCGTTGGATTTAAGAAGTTATATTTATTTATTCTTGAAAAAGTCGATAGGAACCCTAGGAAACTGTTGGAAACTGTAAGTATTTTTTTAGAATATAGATAACTGACCTAGCAAATCAGGTTGAATGCAATGGTTTGTCCAGGATTAAATTAATGTGTGTCAATGAATCCTGTTTTAAGATTCAAAGCCAAAAGGCTGTAACAAGTGTGTCACATGGTATATATTTGTATGAGTTAATTGGCTGGCATGTGTTCACCATACCTAATTATGATTATAATTAATGATCCAATACTGCATCATGTCCACCTAGCCCCTTCAGCAGTGTAAACCAAAGATGATAGTGTATACTACATCTATTTGTAATCCTTCTATATTGTTGACTCATCCTCATGATGTTTAGTTAATGTAAATGCACTGTACATCTTTACATCTTGGTTTATGTAACTATTCTCATGTGTGTTCATTGTTCTCATTTGTACCGAAATTGTAACTATTTCATCAATGTCACTGTTATTGTCTGTACTAATATTGTACTTAAATGTGGAGCTTTTCTCCCAGGGCCTCTGCTGAAATAGGATTGCTTGTCCAGATGGACTTTCACGGTTATCAAATGTAAAATAAATAAATAAATAAATACCTCTCAGCTGTCCAGATTTTCATAGAATGTCCAGATTTTTTTTGCCTCATATTTTTGGTCTGTTCCTCGTAAAATGTTTTGATTTTCTGGCAAATCAATGAGATAATCTCAGGAATGAAGTCACTAAATAACAATATACATTTGTGTTTCAGACTTCATATCCTTCAGAGAAATGCATGCTAATACAAATCTTGTTATTCTAGCAACTTTCTAAGTTTATAAGAGGAATATTTAAAATCTGTCCCTATTTTTGGAGTTTGCCTCTCCATTTTGTCAGGGTTTGTCCATATTTTTTTTGCGCTAAGAGGTTGAGAGGTATGGTGTTCACATAGATTATATAAGGTGATTGTTGCTGTTTGGTTTTCATTCTAAAGAAGTCTTATATATTTTTTTTTTATTCCAGACTTGAGAAACAGTAGAATTTCCTATGTTGTCTTGTCAATATGTTTTTTTACCCTGTGTGCTATTGTGCCATCACTTGGGGAGCAAAAACGAATACTTTTAAATAATATATTGAGGTCAGAACTACAAGAACAATCTTTTCAACAAGTAAAAGGATACTTTTCACCTCAGAGGCACATGGGAGGATTATGTTGTTGATCTCTAATGACAGAATGGAATTCAGCAAATGTGGAATCAGTTGTATAATCACTTAGGCCACCTGCCTCAGAGAAGACAGGGTGACCAAAATGAGTGGAAGTACACCCTGGATTTAGTAAGTGATTTGATGAATGTATATTTTTGGTGTAATATCATGTTAGTGTTCTTGCTATGCTAGTGCTTATGGGGACCATCTGTGCTTGTTGACTAGTTGGCTGTTGTATTGTTGTATTGTCTTGTTGTCATTGAGTGTGAGCTGTATAAATCTACACATAGCTGCTTATTATTGGCTGCAATATGTAGCTGACATGAAACCATTTTCTTTATATTGAAATCTCATCTACATATGCTACAGACCTATTTATTTATTTATTCACTTGTTACTAGGCAAACCCACAAGGTAAAAGCCTTTTTAAGATGATCTGAAAGTAATGTATGCGCAAATGACTTGCTCAGAGTCACACACTTGGCATTTGGAGGCTGAGGCAATGAAACCTAGTTTAACAAGACAAAACTTAGTGCCCTCTCATAGCCTTAATCTACTGAAATGACCTGTCAGACATGTTCAACTCCTGTTAGTATGTATGGTAGATTTAG
Source organism: Protopterus annectens (assembly GCF_019279795.1). NCBI lineage: Eukaryota > Metazoa > Chordata > Ceratodontiformes > Protopteridae > Protopterus > Protopterus annectens. Next base: position 570,409,880 of record NC_056732.1, read on the forward strand.
ACTGTGGCCGTGCCTGGGTGCTATGTCCTGTAGTATCTTCCACATTTCTCTATTGGCTGCATAATCTTTCTGGCTCATCATGACATGCATGGTGGGGGAACATTCGAGTCCCACAGTATCCAACAGGCTATATCTTTGCATGCACAGCACAGGCTGAGTTGGGAAAGTGCTGTCCCTTACTGATAGCTGTGAACAACAAAGGTCAGAACTGTTGTCAAAATAAGGATGACTGTGATTGTCTTTGGGTCTTTGTGTGCATGTTGCAATTACGTGTCTGACTTCAGTGGACACTGAGGAGATGTTTTCCAATCCAAGGAGGTTGTTTATCTCATATGTTGCTGTGCCATATTTTGTCTTATCCCAGCCACTATCTTTTTAAGGTGAGGGTATGTCTTGTACATCATCAGTGGTTTTGTCCAGCATGCTCAGTACCATCACACTTGGGACATTGTCCTTCACTTGTCCTTCTCCTTAGTCTCCACTATTTCCATTACCACTGGTGCCTGAGACACATCCAGTTTATACTATCATTTAATACTATTTATCAGCTGCAGTGTCTGTAACTGTAATCACCCTGTCTGTGTACAACTTTTGCCACTCCAACACACAGATGCAATAGTATCTACAGTGTATTCTGTCCTCTGGATACAGAATATAACATTCAATCACAAGCTTACCCTTTCCTCTCAGGGACTTGATTATTGCATAGGTGCAGCTAATCATGCCAGTGATGTAGTCCATGAGGTCTGGAGCAAAGCAAATACTGCTAGACACATCTTTAATACTATATCAGATGCATACTTTGTCATCTTTTTATATAGCAGCTTTGTGTACAATTGTAAAACAACTGCCTAAAGTTGAGGTACACCCACAGTTTCAGTGACCTCATCCTAATATGGCCTGTGGTAATTGCAGTGTGGTCAATGAGGCATTTAGCAAGATGCAATTAACTAAGATGGAGTCAACCAACAGGATTATGATGGGACATCAAAATTTTACAATTTTATTTTTTGGTATGTTTTATAAGGGATCTTGGTCCACTGGAGGATTTTCATTAACTACTAATCTAAATAATCTTGACTGGAAGAAGTCTAAGATGTATTCAGAAGCATATTTTTCCCAGCTGACAATCTTAGGTCTCTCTCACACTGCATAAAGCATCACTAAGATGTCTGTTGTACAAATCTATCACTACGAAGACAAACAGTTACTTGTGGTGCGATCACTTCCAGTGACATTCTTTATCAGTCTTTTAAAGGGGATAATTATTGTTGAACTCATGACAAAAATGTCTCAAAATAAACATGTCTATGAGATTTATCTACTTTTATTATTGTTAACCAATACACTGCACCATTTTCAGTTATGTATGGTTTTCATTATTTATCTTATGTGTAGTAGAAACTGATACACTTAGGCTATGCGTTATTTTCATTGTAAATATGTATACACACACACACACATATATATATATATATATATATATATATATATATATATATATATACCTTCTTCCAGTCATAATAGTAAATATTTTATTACAGGTCCAATTTGTTTCCTTACCAAAGCATTTAGTAGAAATGAAAATATTACTTTGCCAAAAAACAGTCCCTGACTTCCATATTTTAGAATTTAACGATAACATAAGGATAGCTGCAAACAAAAAGTTAATATAGATTTCATTATAAAAAAGATCATGCTGTACAGTGAATTCAGGTTTACTTAATAATGTTGGGAACTATAAGAACTACAAGAAAGGTGATTTTTATGTTGCACTGAAAATAGCAGCACCAAATTTAAGACGTGGAATAATGCCAAGGAGCTTAGACAGCTAGATAAATAATAGGAAAACCTTTTGTCAGCTTATTCCATCATTCATTTGCTTGAAAATTGATAATGAGAGAATGCAAATTATGTCAAGGCTCATTTTGTGTGATTATCTGACAGCAAAAGAACATGTGATGTATTGGCAATAAAATGACTGCATTTGATTAACTTACAGGTACAATGTAAAAATGTATGTAGTGAGACAATACAGAACAGAGAAACAGAGGCAGTGATATAAATCAAAATAATGCTGCTAGATTATTTCTTTAAGCTATGGCACAAACAGCATTTAGATGTGCAAGCGAAAAATGGAACCCTCTGCATTGGTATTGATAATTAAATGAGTAAAAACTGATAAATATCAGAGCAGGTTGATAATCAGTTAGTCTACATGGAGGCAGAGCATGATAAATATAATATAACTGTAATATGAAAAGCACGGGAAAATCTAGAATCAGAATATACATAATAATAATAATAGTAATAAAATAAATAAATAGAAAAGCAGGACAGGCAGATTTTGTGGTAAAAAAAAGAGTTAGGAAGCCAATGCAGCATTAAACCCTTTGTTTGCTTTTCCCGACATTTAAAATTTGTTATATTGTGTTTTATTTAAGAAATGTTATGCAAAATTCAAAATAAATAATTACATGAAAAAGTAAAGACACAAGGCAGAGAAAAATAGCTGTTCTGCATTTTGCAGCACACAAGGTTTCTTTTGAATACAAAACAATATGGGAAAATGTGATAGGCTGATTTTCCTAACAATGTTATAATGGGCGTGTCTGTGACAATGTTATAATGGATATGTCTGTGAGACTCTGGCAGTGCAGGAAAAGTGGTTAAGAAGAGCCAATGAGCAAAAAAGGGAAAGCAAGTAAAGTAGTATGCCAAGGTTTTGGTCAGGCACATAGTTTTAGACATTTTACAGCTATGCTGAAAACCTCCAAAATTTGTTTACTATACCTTATGTACTAGTGATGCTGGATTTTGCTATAGTAACTTAGATACAGCAACAGAAGTGATAAAGAAGGTCAGAAGTGCACTTCAAATACTTACCAGGAAATCCTGGATCAGTACAGGTTTGGCAAAAAAATGCTAATCTGAGTGAAAGACATATGTAAGCCATGCCATTTTAGGTCCGGTGATGTATCTCTCTATACATTATGGTGACTGCTACCTTTTAAAGACCAACTGATGACACCATGGCAGTATTGTAGGCCTTAGCATCAAGAAAGCTCAGAATGTCATTAGACATCAACATATAACATTTGCACAAACTTATCCAGTTTCCAGAAAAACAACCCCAAATTTGTGTTTATCACTGTTGTGTTTTACACTGTTTTCCCATCCATATTTGTACAATTGTGTGCACACATGTACACATCAGAGCAACCATGGGATGAAATGAGCAATCATACATCAACCACAAGTAGCAGGGCTGCCTTGATTGGATCATTAATTAGCAACATGTAAGTAGTGCATCTGATGTGCACTGTTGGTGCACCTGTGGTTTATGCTGTGCATTTACCAGACTCATCAGTGATCTATGCTGTGCAGTCACCAGATTCCTCATAATGAATGGCTCTCAGGTAGATACATGCAGGTTCATAGGTTCATAGGTAGGTGCTAGGCTATCGGCCCAAGGGCCTACGTAAGCCTAGTCAACAAGATTCCATGACTTACACCACCCAAGAAAGTTATTTTCCTGTGCCACTGTCGAGCAGAGACACAGAAGTGATCCCAGGGGTGTATTTCCTATTTCCCATCCACTCATCAAGATTTTTCTTGAAGAGTTCTAATGAAGAACTTTGCTTGAGATAGATGGGTAGCCTGTTCTAGAGTATGGGAAGTCTCTGGGACAGGAATCTATCCCTCCAGCATGTCCTGTTTATTGTGGTGACAAGGTTTATATCACTGCCACATATTGCCAAACAGAATCAGCAACAGCCTTACAAAATACATAAGTGGCAAATATCAGTCTGTCCCTTCATCTGTATAAGATGCTGCATACACACTTTAACCATGTCTGATGACTGCCACAGGGCATGTACAAACAACACAGGAGGTTGTGTCTTAACACCCTTAACTTTTTCCAGATGTACAATGTTAATGCATGTTTCTATGGACTTGTCAATCCATGGTTAATATATCTGGACACCTCTGAAAGTACAGAGCAGTATTTACTCTGCAAAGTCAATCACATGTGTTCTGATAGATAATGTGATACAGAGCATAAATGTATGTCAGAGAATCCAATAAGAAACACATAGAAATGAAACACATAAAAGGAAAGGTACTGAAGGGTTTCAGTGCACTAAACAAAATCTAGATGAAATTATAGGGAGAAAAAACAGCCCTGGGATAAAGTTAGCAACACCACATGGTAAAGTTTTCCTTTATGTATACCATTTTTAAGCTGAGAAGGGCGCAATTTGTTGCAACATGTTAAACTACTCCTACATTCTTGATATTCAAACAGTGATCATTATGTTTGAAGATGTGTAGTCTAACCACAGGATCTGCTTACTGACCTACAGTAAATGAATATACAAACATACAAATAAATAAATAAATGAACAAATACATTCATGCACAAATAAAACAAAATAAGCAAACATATTTTCCAACTGGGGATAAATCATAGTGGTCCATTTTAATGGACAGGAACATAAAATAATCTGTTTGCTTATTTTATAGGCTACTTGTCTTAGGAATGAAGAATTGGGAAGAAAATTTGTTACTGGCCTACTTACCTACTAAATACAGATGTGTGCACTGCAGGCATTTTGTATTACAAAAAAATACACTCTGGTGCATTTATTTATTTATTTATTACCGGGAAAGTCCACTGGGCCTAACAGAGCCCATTTTCGGTTGAGGCCCGGGGAGAAAAGCTCCGACAAGAACATAGATGCAGAAAAAATAAATAAACAATTGGTATTGAAGTAGAAACAGTGTTACACATAGTGATTACAGTAATATATACAGAATATATACATAAGTCAGGAATTTAGTTGGTTTGATGAAAGTAACATATACAGAATATATACATAAAAGCAGGAATTTAGTTGGTTGCCAGATGAATTCAGAGTGGTAAAAACGGAGATAAATTAATCAGCATTATTGTGCCAGTATCAACAAGTGATGAAAGAAAAAAAATAATAAATATGGAGACTTTATTTAGGACAAACTACAATAGCATCACAGCATTTTCATTGGTTTGTTAATCTCTTTAACCTTTCCCAGTGTTATGCCACTCCCTTTGTTCTATATACTTGATTATGATTGGGCCTTTGATCATAACCAGCTTATTATATGTTCAAGGGATGGATGATAAGATGTTTATCTCAAGGGCTTCCATGTCAAGAACGCATAGCAGAGGGTTATGATTGGGGAACTAGTCATAATTCTTTGTAGTGCATGGAGCTTTATTTGCTCTGTTTACTCCTATGTACAGAAAAGAAAAAGAGAATGGAAGTGTAGGAGCACAGAGTATTCTATCGGCTTTGAAAAGTGGTAAAACATTTAGCAGCTCCTGTCAAACACACAATAGCCTACCTCTCAAGTTCTTTGCTAAGGAATTCTGGATCAGTGCAAAAATAATGGGGGAGCAATGGATCAAAATTAGGAACAGCTTTTAAATATTGCTCTACTTCTCCTAAAAAGTTAATAGAATAACAGGCTTTGCATCACCATTCATTTTCGGAGTAGTGAGAAGCATTATTTAAACTCCAGTGTCTGACATTATTGATTAATAGTCTCTCTCCCTGTCATGCAATATATCAGGCAATGAGTACCTTTCAGCACTCATTGTTTCTGTAGCAGTTATGGGTTCAGGTTGCTAGCCCAAGGCCCAACCCACCTCAGAGGGTGCACCACACACATAAGCATGAACACACATAAGCATACACACACTTGCACTTAGGGCCAGTTTAGAGTATCCAGTCCACCTACTGCATGTCTTTGGGATGTGGGAGGAAACCCACATGAATACAGGAAGGAAACCATAACAACTTCAAAACCCTACTCCATTCCCACTTGTTCTCTAATAGGAGAAGTGCAACTGCACTTTCCCCACCTAGCCTTCTACTCTCTACACTATTGTATTTCCATACTACTCCTTCTTCCAACAACTTTGTTCCATGATTCTACTTATTCCTTACTGCTGTCTTGTGTATATAATGTGAATATTGTAAATAGTTTGCACTCCCTTTTATCCCCTTCCCTAACATTTACGCTTGGTCTTCCACTCTGCCCCAACAAGACTCAAATTCTATATAACCAACCATGTTAATATATGACTCATATGCTATGTAACCATTGTACCTCATACTGTCTCTGGTCTTCCACTCTGCTCAACAAGACTCAAATTCTATATAACCTTATTAACCAACCATGTTAATATATGACTCATATGCTATGTAACCATTGTACCTCATACTGTCTCTGTATCACAATTTTACCTGTATTCATAAAACCTAATATTTTCTGTTCTGTCTTAATGTACCCATATCTTTGAATCGTAATTTTAATTTTACTTGTTTTTTTTAACTTTACTATGTAATATGGAGCTTTTCTCCCCGGGCCTCCACTGAAAATGGGCTCCTGAGCCCAGTGGACCTCCCCGGTTATCAAACTGAAATAAATAAATAAATACATGCAGACTCCGCACAGAAGGCACCCCAGCTGAGAATCAAACTGGAGAACCTCTTGTTGTGAGGTGACAGCATTAACCACCATACCACTGTGCCATCCTGATTAATAGTAATTCTCTGATTTACCAGAAAATCAGAAACTATATAAGGTTCATGTCAAAAATGTGAGGCAAAATCAGGGATGTTCTGCATAATTAGGGATAGTTAAGTGGTGTAGCAGGCAGAAACAAAGTGCTTCTCTGGCAGAAGGTAAAACAACTTTCAAAGCTGTTAGACACTTCATTCTGCCATTCTGTCAATTTGTAACTGTGGCATAGAGAGGTTCTAACAACTATTAAAGCTGCTTTACTTCTGCCATTGTTCTTTGCCAACCCGCACTGACTGCTGTTTACCCGTATGTCCTTTTAGTCCTTAACAAATTTTTCTTAAGGACTCCAAAGTACTATTAAGATCAGGTCCTGGTCTGGGGAAGTTTGTCTTGTCCCTCCGTTTTAGAGCATAATCACAGCAAAGTGCTTTAGTGAACTGGACACCACTGCACTTTTTGACTCAGAAGAGTCTCCCTTAGATGTATCCATATTAGTTTACAACTTCAGATGCTGTTAAAGCATTTGAAGCTGCTTGTGTGTGCCTGCATTATTATATCACTATGAGAGAGATAAATAATATTTATGTAATAGTTTTTGTGCTGGTTTCCTTCTTGCACTTAAATTTGTTTATAAATTGCAGCCTTCTTTACACATTTAAAGAATTCATGTAATGTTAAATGTTACAAACTGGAAAATATGTTCTTCATTATAAAAATACCATTGTTAAAATAAAAAGATCATTATTAACCATATTCCATATATTTTAAACAAAGATCTCTTTTCCTAGTGGTATTTAGCAGTATATAAGCCAGAAATACACTGAGTACAATACAATGTACTTGCTTATTATACCACATTACATAATTACAAAGATAAGTGTAAAGTTAATGTAATATTTATTAATTCACTTTTATATATGCTTGTATTTAATGACTGAATTTATACTAATTAATAGGTAGTGATATTTAAATATACTAACAGTGCCCCATTGTCATAACATCTCATTAACCAGTGCAGTTTTTATGCTGGTGTCAAGACCATTATCACAGCGCTTACATTTATTTTTAAATAAAATTCTAATTACATTGTGATAGTAGAAAGTGTTGAATTTAGAGAAGACTTAACTAATGTTAAAGACAGTGTATGCGATATGTAATACACAGTGGTGTGTAAGTGAAGTAGAAATCTGTTTTACTAATGAGCATACACGTGCAACTGATGAATTCTGCTTTATAAAAAATGTGTGCACATGCATACTTATGAAAACAATATAACGATGCATTCTTCTGGCTAAGTTTCATGCATCTGCATAGGTAGAGGGATATGAAGTAGTTCTGTATATTTACACTAGTATCTATGATTCTGACTCAAAGAACAGGTCTGAAGCTCCTAGTCTCATTTATGTATACCTAAGTTTTTTGTGAAATATGTCAAGCTTTTTATGAGTTTCATTACCGTTTATAACATGACATGCATAAGTAATGTATAACATAAAAATGTGTACTAAACACTACACCTACTAAAAAAAAAATCTACAGTAAACAGCTTAATAAAACAATTGTCCTGCTACTAGTAAGCTACCTTATGTTTGACTAGTGTTCACTAACTTAAGAAAAAAAACCTGAAGAACTAGACATTTATAACATTAGCACCCCATACTTACATAAACAAAGATGTACAGAGGATGTTCCTATGTTTAAAAGTACATACTTAGATATATTTAGGATCAAGGGATAAAACAAGATAAATAATTCTATCTTGGTTATTTAGAAGTATGCATGCACTAAACCTTATGTATTTTGCATTAAACATCGTGCCATCTGTGAATTCCTGTCTTGTTGGGACCTTCTTCTTTTAATAACCCATGCTTTAAGTTATGCAAATAAGTTCTCTATTCCACCTTAATAAATGTGCTTTGTCCTAAAGGAATAATGCAAAACTATGATTTTACCCTTTTCCCATACACATTTACTTACTTACTTTAAATGAAGCTATGTTTTACCTGAATATTAATTACTAATCGCCAAGTTGTATATGGAAATGCACAGAATATGTATTTATATTTGTGTGTGTGTGTAAACAAATGCATACATGCACACACACCATACCTCTCAACTGCAGAATTATGCAGAATGCCCAGATGTTTGTCTCATATTTTTGGCTTGTTCCTCATAAAATCTGAAGTTTTTCTGGCAAATCATTGAAGATTAAAGTGCTAAATGATGAATTTAAATTCAATACATATTAGTATTTTTATATTTGCAGTTTCTAGCATATAACTTTTGTTAATGCCATTTGAAAAAAAAAAGTAAAAATATCACAGCACTTAAAATGGAACTCACTAAAGACACATCTTGTCTTAATACCCCATGGAAGGGAATATGCTCTCTCTAACCTCTATAATAATGGAGTCTGAGGGAGTTGCACATTTTGTGTATGTTTGTGTGTATATGTGTATCTGTGTGTGTGTGTGTGTGTGTGTGTGTGTGTGTGTGTGTGTGTGTGTGTATGAGTATGAGTGTGAGACAGACTTCTGATATGGCTGTGGCCATCAATTTTGCACATGTGTGTCTCACACAAGTGTCACCTCTGAAAAGAAGGTACAGACATTGAAATGTTGAACATCTGTGTAATCCCTTCACTGCTCCATATACATCATTTGAGTTATAGTAAGATTTTGAGTTTCATTGGGGTTTTGGTGAAATATCACAATAGTTGGATGGCATTCCTTTATTGGGGTGCTTTGGAACAATTCAATACCTGTAAACTGGAAGCTTTCCAGACTGGTGTGACAAGGAAGCAGTGATGCTGGCTAAGGGAAAGACAGTGAGGCCTACAAGATGCTCTGAGGCAGTGTGGGTTGTCTTCCAGAATATACACTGTAGTGACAGGAGTGGACAATATAGTCTGTCATATATATTATGCCAATATGGTTTAAACGATGGAACTTTATCTAATTGGGTTATGGAAATTTCAACATCAGGAAATAAGGTTGTGCAGGTCGCACACTTAGGAACTGTGGTAAATACTGTCAGGGAAAAATGTCTGAGTCATTATGTGGTTAATTCTGGAAATGTCAGTATAAGAACCCTGAACACCATCACACCTGCCTTAGTCCTTTGCGCCACAGAAGCTGCTTGACGTGACTGAATTGAAGGTAATACAAAATTGTCATGATATGGTGAGGGAAGAGTTTCCTTGACCTCTTAAACAGAACATTTTTCTGACATACTAGATGGAAGAATGCTATGACATTAAATTGATTAAAAGTGCTGGAGTCTCTGTATTGAAAATTATGGATATACCTTGACGTGTGGAACTGGCCATGTTGTGGGGACCTTAGCTGCATAATTCTAGCCATGCTGAAAAGTGTAGCCTGCAGCAACTTACGGAAAATGTTTAAGAGGTGTAGTAATGAGACAAAGGAAATCTATATTTAGCTTTTATTAGTCTTTGCTTGTATTCATGTATTTTTGTTGTAACTAGATAAAGGCAGTAAATAAGTAATATGACATAATGAAATAAAATGAAAGGATCTGCTTTTTCACTTTGCAAGATCCCATCATATTACAGCTATTCAGCTAGTACGATTAAGTCCTACAAAGGAGCATAGAAGTCTAGTATTTCTGAGACAGTACATTCACTCAAGTAGCTAGTCAGATAAACCTTTACAACAGGCTGTATTTATAGTAGTAGTGAAAGAACCATGCAGACACTACAATCCATCGGGTTGCCATCATATTTGCTGCAAGAAGCAAGTAGAAGACAGTCTACAAAGGTTTGTCCATATTTTCAGACCTTAAACTATTTTATTTCATCACTTTTTTCCCCCGAGTCCCATCCTGCATGAGTGCTTCTTTAATTCAGCTTCTGTAGCAGCCATTGTAAATTATGTGTGTGTGTGTGTGTGTGTGTGTATCTGTGAGCATATGTGTGTGAGCTTATGTGTGTAGGAGCATTTACCAAATTCCAATGTTAAACTGGAAAATGAGCTTTCCTCAAAGTGCATGGCCATCATTTGTAGGCTATACTGTTCAATAGTTTATTTATTTTTATTTATTTAACATTTGTTTACTGGAAAGGTCTGATTGGGACAGAGGCCATTTTCAGTGGAAGCCAGGGAGAAAAGCTCCAGATGCATGTCTATGGAATGTGGGAAGAAGACAGAGCACCTGGAGGAAACCCACGCAAACACAGGGAGGGCATGCAGACTCTGCACAGAAGGCACCCCAACTGCGAATCAAACTGGAGAACCTCTTGCTGTGAGATGACAACACTAACCACTACACCACTGCAGTGCTGAATAGTTTAATAGTTCTGGAAAGTTCTGTGTTGTTAAACCATGTGAGAGCATTGTCTCCAACATTAGTACTCTTACTCAGAGTATAAGATTACTTTAAATACATTGACGTTTAGCCTAATTGCCTATAGGGCAATACTTACACTCCATTACTAAAATGTTCTTTGTCCTTAATTTTGAGATTAGGATTAATATTTACAAGGGACTACTCACGGAACAAACTAAATATGGTCTCCATATCATTAATGATTTTTCTGTAAAGAATGGTTCTGCTTTACATGTTCTGGTTCACTGGGTTTCTGGTTCATCACTGGTTCATATTTTAATGTACTCAAGTAGAACATCAGTGCAACATATTGCAGATAACTACCTCCTACTTAAAGTCAAAACAGACCTAGTTTATCACTTTGCTTCCTTCTAAATGTTGCTTCTTTCTTTTTTATACCAACTCTTGGAGCCACCCATACCTTCAGATCTTCTACTCGTGACTTACATGGTAGTGCTTACCCTGATACGTAGATTTCTCAAGTAACATAACAGTACAAATTGCTTGTTTTTATGCCTGCACCTTGGTGTCACTTCCTACAGAAATATGAAATCTGACTGTGAAGTTGCAGCACTGCATGAAAATGTGAAGTACCTGTGAACTGCACTCATTGATAGGGACAACTCATCAAAACTTGCTACTTTCCTTAATGGAGATATTACAATACTGTTGCTATATTTAAATAAGCTTGGGTGGGAGGCAACCCCCACCACATAGGAGGAAACAGGGCATGAAGTCTCTTTAATTAATACCTAGGTCTAACCATACATCGACAGGGAGCTCTTTTGATTAATTAAATTTTTATGACTCCTCACTCAAACATTTCTCTGGGCTCTATTTGAATGCTATAAATAAATTAATCTCTGCAGTATATAAACAATTTATTGATTACACTGAGTAATGCACCAACTTTGATTTAAATGAATTAAATAGTTTCTACTTCACCTTTACTTTCACATACTTTTCTATGGGTAGTACACACTTGAACAGCAAACCAGTTAAAAGGATAGAAAGGGCCATTAACTGTGCTGCACAAATACCTTGTTAACAACAGATTGCCATTGCTTGCTTTATCTGCTCTTTCTAGGTTCCAAACTACTTTTAGCAACTATCAGTCAATATTCATTACTTTACTTTTCCTTCCCACACCTAACTCTGTTCTGTTTTCTTCACTGTAATGAACCCTATAATTAATTACCTTAGACTGCTTTGGCCTCTGATTTTAATTAAAATTTGTGTTTAGTTTATCAAATTTGTAGTTGCCATATTGACTATATAATCATACAGAATATAATATTTACCTCTATATTACATGATCGAATGATTAGGTGATCGAACAGCTAAACATCGACCACGTAATATCAAAAGCAAAAACCAGCGAATGGCCAGTTTAACACAGGGAAAGATTTCCCTTGGCCATTTGCTGGATTTTGCTGTTTTCTCCACTGTAAAGCGATATCTCGAAGTTGGTATATTTAGTTGTGGGGGTGTAATGTGTGGGGTGAAGCACCCCACTTAGTTTGGCTGTAAAGTTAATTTTTTTTGTGGTCGATGGTAATGTTTCCTGGTGGCATTCACTATTTTGCAGTTCAATATTACGTGGTCGATGTTTAGGTGTTCGATCACCTAATCATTTGATTACGGAATATAGTCCCTAATATTTTATATTTCTTAAAAAAGTATATGGATCTCCATTTTATTTCTGAACAGAGAGCTACTTCATCCTAACCTTTATGGTATCCTGAAAAATATTTACTTCATACTTTTAGTCATTGAAGCCATATTTCTTACATATAAGTGATTGGTTACACTGATTTCCAAATTTGCAGTTTGCTACTTTGTTAAAACCTTTTACATATTTATAAATTCATAACAATTTTTAAAAATGAAACTTTCTATTCATAAATCATTTAATTCTACTTATGGAACAGTCTATATATGTGATTCCTTTAATGGATTTCACTTTAACAGGTCTATTTGCATGGATCATCTGGTCTTTTGGTGGCATTTCTTACTGCAACATAGATTCACTTGGAAGTACATCCTCTGAAGTCTCTCAGTGCCACTGTAAACTATCCCAGTTCTCAAAGTCTCCTTCCCCCCGTAACGAGAATGCTTGCAACACTTCTTGTTTCTCTTCTTCTTATATGTTCAACTTAAATGTTTTTGCTATGTATGTCTGTAATTTTATCTAAACATTTTTCTACCTAACTATAAATCAATTTAATTTAGGTGTTTTGCCACTAATATAACTTCATTGAACTGGAAAAAGTAGACAGCCACTCTGGAACTGGATATGCTAGTATTTTTTTCTTAGGACTGTTGTGAGATGTGTTACACATGGCACAACTTCACAATACTTGTTTTATCTGACCTGACATTCCTGGTGAAAACATTATATCACTTGTTCTTTCTTTTTATTTTATTATTCCCAGATGTGACACAAATATACCTCCTCTATCATTTGTTTTTAATCACCTTTAATTGTTAGGTCTTGGACATAACTTCTTTATTTATTTGTTTAGTTTTTTGAAAGAAAAATTAGACTATTTCTATTCTTACTTTTTGTCAGGCACCTCATTCATTGTAGCATCTTTCAGCAAAGGCATTATTACATCAGCATCAGTACATCTCCAAAATTCTTTTACTATTCCTTTGATTACTGGTAATGGTAGAAGTATGCAACAAATATTTTCTTACTGCAGCAGTATTTCATGCTTTTCTGGTCCATACGATATACCCAACATAAGTGTTATATCTAGCTTTTTGCCTGGTCTTCCATTTTCACATCATACTTCCGTAGGTTATATAACATTCTCTCCAGTGGTATTGGTGCATTGCACAATGCCATTTTAAAGATAATTTGCAAATGTTTGGGTCTTTTGCAGTCTTTTTTCTTCACATATGACATATTTATGGAATCCCTTACATCTACACAGTATTACTAACACTTCCTTTTATATTTGAACATATCACTTTTTTCTGCTTCAGAAAAAATGCACTTGGTCTTTTCTGGTGTAAGATCACTGCTTGTCTATCTCTGACTGCTTCTACATGCAGCACAATCAGCTTATCCACATTATATTATTTTAATTTTGGAACAACTATTATTGCTAATTTTTCAGCATTTCAAAATGTGCCATATTCATAGCTCCATTCCCAGCTTACACTTACAGTTTAGTTAGAGGAACAGTTATTTTAGAAATATTAAATGCAAACTTTGCAATGTAAACATAATTCATAGAAAACCTTGTTATGTATTTTTATCTTTTAAGTTTAGCATTTGCACAGTTGTTCAGATTTTTTTTCTGGCTCAGGTTTCAGAATATCCAAAGTCCGAAAATGGCCCATGCATTTTAGAAGTCTTGCTCTGATTTTATATTTGCTCTTATTTAACTTGAAATATGCTTTCTTTTAATATATTTAGCTGATATACTGATATATCAGTCTCCTACCATGCTGTTCTTTTATCTACACTGACACCAAAAGACCATCAGTTATGTTTATAATACCTCTGAAGTCTTCAATTACCTGTGTAGTAGCTCTCTGGAGTACCTTGGATACTGAGGAAATACCAAAAGGGAGTCTAAGGAACACGTAATATCCTAATGGTGTGTGTTAGATGTAAATAGTATGCTGCTTGCTTCATCTAGCTTTATTTTATAAAAAAAAACTTGGTTTCATACCACTCAACCTCTTAGATCAAAAAATCTGGACAAAGCCATAAATAAAAGTTGGACAAAGGCCCCAAAATATCGATGATTTTTAAATATTGCTCTTACAAACTTAAAAAAGTTGATAGAATAACAGGTTTTGCATTAGCAATTTATTGAAGGGTATGAAGTCTGAAACTCAAATGTCTGTCATTATTTTCTAACTTCAGTATTTAATCATTTGCCAGTAATCTGCCAGAAAAAAACACAATTTTATGAAAAATGGTCCAGAAATATGAGGCAAAATCTGGACATTCTTCAAAAATCTGTACAGTTGAGAGGTATTCTTGGTTTGCATTTAGTACTGAAAAAAAGTTTAATAAGTATTGTAGACTACAGAGCAAGACTAGTAGACCACAGAATGGCATGATATAACCCTTTGCAATTCATAAACAGTATTACATAATATAAGACATTTTATGCAGTCTTACACCATGGAGTATGTATAGTACTCCATGCATACAGTACAAAAATAAATACCTCCATCCCCAGGACATGATTACACACAATTCATAAATACCATTACATGTATGTTTCAGTCAGAGAATGGTAACTTAAGAGACCCAAATTACATATCTATAGCTGGAGTAGTCTGTATGACTGCACTGATGCCCCTTTCTATTGATGAATTACTGATCTTCCAAAAATGAGCAACACATCAGGGCTACATTACCATTTGTTTGCAAGATGGAAAAAACTTGAACAGCAGACTGGTTAAAAGGACAGAAGGGACCATTAACTGTGGAGCATAAATACCTTGTTAGTAACAGACTGCCATTGTTTGCTTTATCTACTCTTCCTAGTCTCCAAACCACTTTTAGCAACCATAAGTTGATATTCACTACTTTACATGTCTTTCCCACACCAACTCTGTTCTGTCTTATTCACTGTAATGCACCCTATAATTAATTACATTCCACTGCTTTGGCCTCTGATTTTATTTAAAATTTGTGTTTAGTTTATCACATTTGTAGCTGACATATTGCTTATATAATGTTATAGAATATGATATTTTATATTTCTTAAAATAGTGTATGGATCTCTATATTATTTCTGAATATAGAGCTACTTAATCCTAATATTTATGGTATCCTGAAAAACATTTACTCCATACTTTTAATCATTAAAGCCATATTTCTTACATGCACATGATTGGGTACACTGCTTTCCACATTTGCAATTTGATGCTTTGTTAAAACTTTTTACATATTCACAAATTTATAAGACATTTTAAGAATGAAACTTTCAGCCCAAAAATCATTTTAATTATAATTTTGAACAAATAATATATATATATATATATATATATATATATATATATATATATATATATATATATATATCATCTTCTTTTGGCTGTCCCTGTTAGGGGTAGCCACAGTGGATCATCTGTTTCCATTTCTTCCTGTCCTCTGCATTGTGCTATGCCATACTAACCACCTGCATGTCCTCTCTCACCACATCCATAAACCTTAACTTAGGCCTTCCTCTTTTCCTGTTACCTGGTAGCTTCATCCTTAGCATCTTTTTCCCAATATACTCAGCATCTCTCCTCAGCACATGTCCAAACCAACGTAATCTTGTCTCTTTGGCTTTGTCTCCAAACCTTCCAACCTGGGCTGAACCTCTAATATACTTTTTCCTAATCCTGTCCACCCTCATCACACCCAGTGCAAATCTTAACATCTTTAACTCTGCCACATACAGCTTTAACTCCTGCCTTTTTGTCAATGCCACTATCTCCAACCCATATAACATAGCTGGTCTCACTACCCTCTTGTAGACCGTCCCTTTCACTCTTACTGGTACTCATCTGTCACAAATCACTCCTGACACTCTTCTCCACCCCTCCATCCTGCCTGTACTCTCTTCTTCACCTCTCTTCCACACTCACCATTACTCTGAACTATTGAGCCCAAGTATTTAAACTCATCCACCTTCGCCACCTCTACTCCTTGCATCCTCACCATTCTTCTATCCTCCCTCTCATTCACACACATATATTCTGTCTTTGTCCTGCTGACCTTCATTCCTCTTCTCTCTAGAGCATATCTCCATCTCTTTAGGGTCTCCTCCACCTGTTCCCTACTCTCACTACAGATCACAATGTTATCTGCAAACATCATAGTCCACGGGGACTCCTGTCTGCTCAGACAAGCTCCGCGGGTTTACAGAGTGGTCCTAGCAGCAGGGAACTCAGAAAAGCGACTACCTTCTGGATTTAAGTATCTTTGCTTTTTTTTCACTTGAAATAGCTTCTGTAGCTTACCTTGAACTAGCCTGAACTGTTTTTTAAATGATTGCTGCATTATTTTAAAATCTGCACTTAAAGTTACATTTTAGTCGAATTTGATCGAAAGTTTGCTTGTTTGTTTGTTTAATTTAACTGTGGAGGCTGCCCACTAAAGTGTGCTAGCCTGTGTAACTAATTTATCACTGTTTCTGCATTTTCTGTGTGTTTCTACCAAAAAACAAAAAAAAAAATAATCCTTGTTTTCCTGCCTTCCTCGACTAGTTTAGACCAGTTTACAGGCATTGCTGTATTCTGGGCTGTGGTGTAGTTCCTGTGTTGTCCATTACCTTACTTGGATAGAAGGAAGTTTCTTTGCTCACCAGTGGGAGTGGGGAGCCTTGAGCAGCCTACCTGTCCTTGGGGGAAGTGACCTCAGCACAAGAAGCTGTAGTAATTGGTTGTTTGGGACCATTTCTAGCTCTTTTGTAGTTCACTATTTAAAATCCGCCTCTGGGTGTTTTTTTCTGGCTATACTGCTCAGACAAGCTCCACGTGGGTTTACAGAGTGGTCCTAGCAGCAGGGAACTCAGAAAAGTGACTACTGTCTGGATTTAAGTATCTTTGCTTTTTTTTCACTTGAAATAGCTTCTGTAGCTTACCTTGAACTAGCCTGAACTGTGTTTTAACTGATTGCTGCATTATTTTAAAATCTGCACTTAAAGTTACATTTTAGTCGAATTTGATCGAAAGTTTGCTTGTTTGTTTGTTTAATTTAACTGTGGAGGCTGCCCACTAAAGTGTGCTAGCCTGTGTAACTAATTTATCACTGTTTCTGCATTTTCTGTGTGTTTCTACCAAAAAAACAAAAAAACAAAAAATAATCCTTGTTTTCCCGCCTTCCTCGACTAGTTTAGACCAGTTTACAGGCATTGCTGTATTCTGGGCTGTGGTGTAGTTCTTGTGTTGTCCATTACCTTACTTGGATAGAAGGAAGTTTCTTTGCTCACCAGTGGGAGTGGGGAGCCTTGAGCAGCCTACCTGTCCTTGGGGGAAGTGACCTCAGCACAAGAAGCTGTAGTAATTGGTTGTTTGGGAACATTTCTAGCTCTTTTGTAGTTCACTGTTTAAAATCCACCTCTGGGCATTTTTTTCTGGCTATACTGCTCAGACAAGCTCCACGTGGGTTTACAGAGTGGTCCTAGCAGCAGAGAACTCAGAAAAGCGACTACCTTCTGGATTTAAGTATCTTTGCTTTTATTTCACTTGAAATAGCTTCTGTAGCTTACCTTGAACTAGCCTGAACTGTTTTTTAACTGATTGCTGCATTATTTTAAAATCTGCACTTAAAGGTACATTTTAGTCGAATTTGATCGAAAGTTTGCTTGTTTGTTTGTTTAATTTAACTGTGGAGGCTGCCCACTAAAGTGTGCTAGCCTGTGTAACTAATTTATCACTGTTTCTGCATTTTCTGTGTGTTTCTACCAAAAACAAAAACAAAAAAATAATCCTTGTTTTCCGCCTTCCTCGACTAGTTTAGACCAGTTTACAGGCATTGCTGTATTCTGGGCTGTGGTGTAGTTCCTGTGTTGTCCATTACCTTACTTAGATAGAAAGAAGTTTCTTTGCTCACCAGTGGGAGTGGGGAGCCTTGAGCAGCCTACCTGTCCTTGGGGGAAGTGACCTCAGCACAAGAAGCTATAGTAATTGGTTGTTTGGGACCATTTCTAGCTCTTTTGTAGTTCACTGTTTAAAATCCGCGTTTGCACGGCTTTGCGCGGTTGTGCGCATAGTGCAGCGCTGGTTAATCAAGGTTAAACTTTTTCTGGCTCCGCCAAGTCTGCTCTTCAAATTTTCCCTTAAGGAAGCTCTACTCTTAGTATAACCAGACTACTCACTGTATTATAAGCCTAGCACTTGTTCTCAGTACTTCTCTACTAAGTAAGCACTCTCGTACTAAGTAAAGCACTACATCTACTTACCACCCCTGTGAATATCCACTTTCCTTAAAGGTATACCACTCCCTTATACTGTTCTAGCATGTCGAGTGGTAGATTACTGGCATTGTCTCCAGTTCAGCTGGTCAATCTGGGTATCTTGAGACAATGCTACAATTGTCTCATGTACACAGACAACCCTCTCCTCCTCCCAACAAACACAAATACATGTGAGAGATGCAACTATATAGCCAAACTGGAGGCTGAACTCTCTCAACTCAGGGCTGGCATGACCAAACAGGAGGAGATGGCAACCACACACACAACAATCCCAGTCCCACATAGACCTACCACAACTGCAAACCAAACACATAAAAACACAAAGACATACTCGGAGGCTGTAATAAAAAACTTACCAAAACAACAGAGGCTCCCAAAGCAGACATCCAAAAATCCACCACCTCAAAACAAAACACATGCAACACATACTTCAATAAATCAGTGTGTCGACCAATCGCAGCCCTTAAGGCCAAACACCTTGCCTGATACACTAGTAATAGGTGACTCCATAGTCAGACACACTGATGTCCCACTGACCAGGCTGAACAAGGAGAAGGTGACTGTGAGCTGTCTATTGGGAGCTAGGATCCGCCACATAACACACGCACTCAGGTCACTCCAAAGCAAGTACAAATATGACTCCGTCATTGTCCATGCTGGTGTGAATGACCTGAGACGCACCTCCCTGGACTACATGAAAAGAGACATAGAGGAGCTCTCCGATTGTGTAGCCCAGGCTGGTATGACCCTGACCCTGAGCAGCATCTTGCCCTCACCAAGAATGATACCACAATACAAAGACAAGATGATCAGCTTTAACAATTGGCTCAAGTACTGGTGTCATTCTAAGGGGATCCAATGTCTGTCTGCCTGGGATGATATGTTGGACAAGCCACGCTGCTTCAAGGGATGGCTTACACCTGTCACCACTGGGCTTCCGGATATTGGCTAAGGCTCTTGCCACCCCATAGTGCCTTTTTAGGCAAGGCTCAAAAGACAAACCCACCTCCTTAGAAAACAAAATGGAAAAAACTAAGGGTAATGCTGCTCAACGCCAGAAGTCTAAATCTCAAGATGCAGGCACTTGATGCACTCCTCAGCATGGAGAACATTGACGTCTGTGCAGTAACTGAAACCTGGTTCAAGGCTCCTGAGAGCACCCCAGCGGTACCAGGCTATACCTCGTATCATGCTTTTCGGCCCCAAAACCCGGGCCGAACCACAAAGGGAGGGGGAGTGTCCATATTCATAAAGGACACCCACACCTACAGGTTAGTAGCAACACATGAAGCATCAGAGACCATACAGGTGCAACTAACCATAGGCAAAACTGCTATACAACTGGTAGCATGTTACAGACCACCCTCCCAATCTCAAGAACCCCAGTCAGCCTTCCTGAAGACATTGGAGGATATGAATGTATCACAAAATACCATCATACTGGGAGACTTCAACTACCCAAACATAGATTGGGTATATTATTCTAGCCCTAATACCCTAGCCCAAAAGTTCCTGGAATTCATAAATTCAAATGTACTGGAACAACTAGTCACCTCTCCCACTAGGGGAGATAATATACTAGACCTGATCATCACAAACATGGGGACAAAATGCTCCACACCGGAAGTATACCCCTCACTAGTGAGATCTGACCACAAACTAATCACCCTTGATATACATATCCCACCTCCACCCCCAGCACAAAAGACCACAGTGAAAAACTTCTCAAAAGCAGACTTCACTCTTCTTAAGACTGAGATGGTATCCTTTAAGCCCACTGTGCCAGTGGATACCACATCCCACAATGCGAATCCTTCACAAATGCTTTCTATGGACATCTCCAAGAATGCATGGATCATGCAATCCCAAACAAATCCAAGTCCCTCTCCACCAAATGTAAGCATCCTGTCTGGTGGACCTCAGCCATAAACAAATTGTATAACAAAAGAAGGAAGCTACTGCACGTCAGAGCGAAATCCCATGAAGGGAAGACATCTCTGATCAACATTAGCAGAAAACTACGTTCTCTCATAAAAACATCCAAGGCAAACTTTGAGAGAAAAATCGCTAAGGACACTAAAGATAACCACAAAGCCTTCTTCAGCTATGTTAGAAACCTGGGTGGAAACCCTCAGATATGCTCAGAGTTGGTTCACAACAACAAAAATACACTGAACCCACAGATATTGCTAACATTCTGGCTGACAGGTTCAGTGCAAATTTCTCCCTCCTTCACCCCCAAAAGAAGAAATACTTATCCCAGCTGAATGTAATCTCCCTGTCATCTCAGATGTCCAAGTGAGAACCGCCCTAAACAAAGCAAAAAACACAGCATCGATGGGACCTGACGGTATCCCGGGGTGCGTGTTACATGAACTCCAAGAGGAGCTAAACCCACACATAAAAATGCTATTTAACCTTAGCCTTACTTCAGGATATGTACCTGAACACTGGCGTACAGCAACAGTGGTCCCACTCCACAAGGGGGGTGCCTCTACAGACCCTGGAAACTACCGCCCCATAAGCTTAACTAGCCTGGTCTGCAAAGCTATGGAAAGAATCATTATGGAACTCATGAACAGAGACATAGGGGACCTACAGACACTTGACCCCACCCAGTTCGGCTTTGCAAAGGGCAGATCCTGCCTTTTAAACATGGTTGACTTTTTCGAAACAGTCACTAGAGCCATTGATGAGGGCAAAGCAGTCCATACAGCATACCTGGACTTGGCTAAGGCCTTCGACACAATACCCCACTCAGGCATCATAGATAAGCTAAACAGCTTAAAAGTAAACCCTTATGTCACTAGATGGGTTGCAAACTGGCTAAAGGACAGAACCCATAAAGTTAAATCACTGGAGCAATGTCAGACTCAAAGCCAGTCACAAGTGGTGTCCCACAGGGATCTGTCCTGGGACCCCTCTTGTTCGGCATTTATTTCTCAGATGTTAAAGCAAACATGGGAGGGCTGTGGCTGACAAAGTTCACAGATGACTGCAAACTAGGCGCCATAGTCGATACACCAGCAGACACACACATCCTGCAAAAAGGCCTCACTGAAACAGACAACTGGTGCCGTAGTCACGGCCTTAAACTAAATGCCAAAAAATGTATAGTCATCCCTTTTGGAAGAAACAAAGTACCCACAAATTATCACATAGACAGCAACCCACTGAGTACGGAAAAAGTAATCAGAGACCTAGGGACCCAAGTAGACAGCGACCTCTCATTTGACACCCACGTTGCCAAAGTGGTTAGAAAAACATTCCACCTTGCACACCTCATCATGAAGGGATTCACATCCAGATCCAAGGATGTCATTGTACCCCTATATTCCTCCCTCATCAGACCCATGATTGAGTACAATGCCCCATTTGGTATGTACCTCACCCGGCATTTGCAACAGCTGGAGAGACCACAAAAGTACCTCACCAAAAGGATCAAGGGTCTCCAACATATGTCTTATTCTGCCAGACTAAAGAAACTTCAGCTCTATTCAGTAGCATACCGCCTGCTCAGAGGTGATCTCTGCCTGACGTACAAGGCCATGTCTAATCAGGATCTGATGGACATGCTCCACCTCAAAAAATCCAAATCCATCAGGACCACGAGAGCTAAAGACTTAAACCTCGGCACAAGTATGAATAGGACATGCTGGAGGGATAGATTTATAACCCAGAGGCTTCCCATGCTTTGGAACAGGATCCCAGTTCGTATTAGGCAGAGCCCCTCACTGACTCTCTTCAAGAGAAATCTTGATGAGTGGATGG
Organism: Protopterus annectens; assembly: GCF_019279795.1. Lineage (NCBI taxonomy): Eukaryota > Metazoa > Chordata > Ceratodontiformes > Protopteridae > Protopterus > Protopterus annectens. The sequence continues at coordinate 570,432,511 of NC_056732.1, forward strand.
GAGATCATAAGTTTACCCCAGGGGTCACATCTGTGTCACTGCTAGACAGGGGCACAGTAAACTAATTCTATTATATAAGGGGACCTTCATTGTGTCACTACTAGACAGAGGCACAGTATTCTAGATTTATTCTGTACATTTTTGTACCATTTCATGGAGTGGCAAAAGCCACATCACTATGGCTAGGCTTACAAATGCCCCAGGGCAGATAGCCTAGTACTATACTATGAAACTATGAAACTATGATCTCGTCTGTCAACCTGCCCATCACCATTGCAAATAAGAAAGGGCTCAGAACTGATCCTTGATGTAATCCCACCTCCACCTTAAATGCATCCGTCCCTCCCACCGCAGACCTCACCGCTGTCACACTACCCTCATACATATCCTGTACCACTCTTACATACTTCTCTGACACTCCCGACTTCCTCATATAATATCACAACTCCTGTCTAGGCACTCTATCATATGCTTTCTCTAAGTCTACAAAAACACAATGCAACTCCTTCTGACCTTCTCTGTACTTCTCCTTCAACACCCTCAGAGCAAACATTGCATCTGTAGTGCTCTTTCCTGGCATGAAACCATACTGCTGATCACTAATCATCACCTCCCTTCTTAACCTAGCTTCCACTACTCTTTCCCATAACTTCATGCTGGGACTGATCAATTTAATCCCTCTGTAGTTACTACAGCTTTGCACATCACCCTTATTTTTAAAAATCTTAAAATCTTATTTTAATCTTAAAAATGTTCTCCATTCCTCAGGCATCCTCTCACTTTTCAAGATTTCATTAAACAATCTGGTTAGAAACTCCACTGCCATTTCACCTAAACACCTCCATGCTTCCACATTTATGTCATCTGGACCAACAGCCTTTCCATTCTTCATCCTCTTCATAGCTAATCCACTACCATCTGACCTTCTGCATTCCTTTGCTTAACACCATACCTACCCATCATGTCCTCATTCCCTCTGTTCCCTTCACCAACATGCCTATAACTTCTTTAAAGGATTTCAGTATTAGGAGACTTTAACAGGTCTATTTACATGGATCATAAGGGCTTTTGGTGCCATTTCTTACTGCAATATAGATTCAGTTGGAAGTATAACTTCTGAAGTGTCTCAGTGCAACTCTAAATTGTCCCACTTCTCAAAGTCTCCTTTTTCCCTGAAATGAGAATACTTGCAGCACTTCTTGTTTCTCATTCTCTTGTATTTTCAGCTTAAAGTGTTTTTCTTATGCATGTCTATAATTTGTTATGCATGTCTACAATTTGTTATGTATGTCTATAATTTTATCTAAACCATTTTCTAACTAACAAAATATAATTTAATCTAATTTAGTTGTTTTACCACTACTGTAACCTCAATGAAGTGGAACAAGTAGACAGCTACTCTGGAGATGGGTATGCCAGTATTTCTTTCTAAGGACTGTTGTGATATGTATTGCACATGGCATAACTTCACAATATTTACTCTATTTTAGCTGGCATTCCTGGTGAAAGCATTACACCATTTGTTCTTTCTTTGCATTTTATTATTCTCAGATGTGACCCAGCTATATCTCTTCCATCATTTGGCTTTGATCTTGTTTAATTGTTAAGACTTGGGCACAACTTTATTTATAGTATTTATTTATTTTAAAGAAAAATAAGATTGTTTCCATTCTTACTGATAATTTTGTTCAGGCAACTCATTCATTATGGCATCTTTCAGCAAATGCATTATTACATCAACATCAGTGCATTTCCAAAATATTTTTGCTATTCCTTTGATTGGCAATGGTAGAAGTAAACAACAAATCTCTTTTTATTATTGCAGCAATATTTCATGCTTTTTTAGTACATATTATATACCCAACATATCTATTATATGTAGCTTCCTTGCCTGGTATTTCACGTTCATTACATAATTCAGTAGGTTATGTAACATTCTCTCCAATGCTATTGATGCATTGTACAATGTCAGTTTGAATATGCTTTGCAAGAGTTTGGATTTTTTACACTCATATTTCTTCACAAAAGACATATTTATGGAATTCCTCACATCCATTCAGTATTGCTAACACTTCCTTTTGTATTTGAATATATCACTTTTCTGCTTCAGAAAAAATGCACCTGGTCTGTTCTGCTGTAGGATCACTGCTTGTCTACCCCTCTAACTGCTTCTACTTACAACAAAATCAGCTTATTCACATTATAATATTTTAATTTTTGAACATCCCTACTTAGTAATTTCTTTAGCATCTCAAAATGCGCCATATTTATTGCTCCATTCCCACCTTACACTGTGCCCAAACTGCTTAGTTAGAGGCCTGGTTATGTCAGAAATATTAAGAACAAACTTTGCAATGTAGACATCATTACTAGAAACCTCTGTAATGCATTTTTATCTTTTAATTTTAGCATTTGCACAGTTGTTCAGATTTTTTTTCAGGTTCTGGTTTCAGACCATCCAAAGTCTGAATATGACCCATATATTTTAGACTTGTCACTCTGATTTAACATTTGCTCTTATTTAACTTGAAATATGCTCTCTTTTAATGTATTTAGCTAGTATGACATTCTCCTGCCATGTTGTTCTTTTAGCTGTGCTCACACCAAAAGACTCTCAGTTGTTTATAACACCTTTGAAGTCTTCAACTGTCTGTTAAGTAGTTCTTTGGAGTACCTCTGATCTAAGGAACATGTAGCATCTGTGCTGCATTACAACTCCTTTACAAGATGGAAAAAACTAGCAGTTACATGGTGCAGTGTGGTGTAGGTAATCTGCTATTGCAACCAAAAATAGTTCCCTCCCATAATAGGAACACTTTCCGCACGGGATACTTATATTAGCATAATATGCTAATATATACTGCCCACGAATAGGGCAAAGTAAAGTGAAACCTTTATAAACTCATCTCTGTCATAATTAAGGAACAGTCTATTCACCGGTGACTATACTGTAAATCATGCAGAATTACATATAATAGATCTTGTAAAATATTGCCCATCTACATGCCTGACATTAGTGAAATCGTTTTTTTTAATCATGCTACTGTCAGGACTGCATACACGCAGTCTCACACACACTACCTTTACGGGAATGTACATGAAGTACATGAATAGCAGGACCTGCATTTAGTATTCCTGAGACCCCTCCTTTAACAGTGATCAATCTCCTCTTTATCTTTGGTTTTTAGAGATCTTTTGTAAACTAAGCATATCAGAAGCGACAACATAAAATACTCAAAAATCAGCTGGAACTTATCCGTAATGGCAACAGTACTGTTCAAGTAAAGCCAAAGCTCGGATGAGTAAAAAAAGTTTATTCAATAACACATTAACAAAATGGTTAGTGCTTTCATCCACTAAACAGTAGACTTCATCAGAACACAGAATGCACTAACTCAATAAGTATTTAAAACTTAATTAAGACAATATGGCACATTTTGACTGATGCAACCAGGGAGCCAGGACCTAATGATCATATATCAATTAAACCTATATTGCAATTAAAGTAATTTTAATTAATACAATATAACCATATCATTTTTGTGAACTACTTTGTGAACAATATGTAGTACAAATAAACAGAGCTAGTAGGGTCCACTTATAAGATATTTCTTGAATTTTTGAGACCAGTGTGACATGTTTTATAGGTTAACATTTGGTCTAGATATAATTGCACTTACTTAAAAGGTTTTGTTTAGTAGGTTTTGCAATTATATAAGAGTTTTTTATGGTTATATTAGTTTCATAAGCCTTTATACGAACAATGAAACATAGTGTTATGGGGGATTGCTTTTTAGAGATCTTGATAATTTCTAGGATAATATGTTAGTGGCATCAAAATATACCTGTATGTGATATTCTCATGACACATTTTCTAAGCCTGTAAACCACTGAGCAAAGTCATACAAGTTATTAATGCTACATCTGTAGACAGCATCTGAAGTGTTTCTGTACTCATGTGAAAATTCACATACACTATTTGGTTTCACAGTGCATTCTTCTTCAGTACCTAGTTTCTCTCAAGCCAAATAAGTCAAAATATTAAAAGAATTAACTTATATATGTGTGGAACCATTTGGATAATGTACTTTTTATTTCTAAATTCATGTCAGCAGTTCATGTTCAAGAGGTTGCACAGAGTGCATGCTGGTCTATCTTTGGTAGTCACTAATTTCAGTTCTTTGAAAATATTTTTTTGGACACAATATTACGCTCTGAACCTTTGCCTGGTTTAAATTCTAAATTGATTCCATTAATTTTCAATAATTCTTTCCAACAGTCTGACATGCACTCATGTCCAAATGCTTCAGCTGCATTTTTATATGTTACAGTATCAGCTGTTTCTGTTTCAGAAATAGCAAGACGCAACTGTTTTTTTTTTTGGGGGGGGGTTCAGTTTAACAACGTACAGATTCTTTGGAACACACTTGCTTTTGCTTTTACACATTTTTGCAAGATACCTTTTTTCCTAGCACAGATTATTCAAAACTGAGTAAGGTCTGGGCAGTGCTTCATTTCACTCTTATAACCACACCTGTTTCAAGCTTGAATGAAAACAACGTGAGCATATCACTTTCCTCCATCTTCAAGCTTCTCTTTGTTGTAAAACATTTAATCATTGCTTTCTTTATTAGATCAATCACTATTATATGACAGTTATATGTATATATGATATATATATCAATCACTGTTATATGGCTTTGCCCTCGTGACCAAACCACACCAACCGTGGGTAAATCCAGCATTACTCACACCCAGGTGTGAGTTATTGCTATAGTAAACCACACAACTCACACAATTCACAGTCTTTGCTCCATTCTTTAGTTTAGCAGTGTAAGCATCAATAAATTTTATAGGACCTTGTGTCTTATAAAAAAGAAATGTCTAATAAATTGTGACTTCTTTTTGACTTGCTATAATTTCTGAAATTCCTTTCAGTGTTATTGAGGAACATAAAACTATGAAATGCCTTTATGGCTTCTTCCTTAGGGGACATAGGAATGTTGGTCACAATAACTTTTCAGATCTCCATGAATTCACTTACATTGAGGCATATATCAAATCTTTGAAGCCAAAGCTTCCAGTTACCATCACATTTTTCTTGCAGCACTAGAATTACAAACAATTGTAAGTGTGACATATTTTCCCACTGTGAAGTATACTTATGTACTTCCCAATGCAGACATTTCTGAAAGCAAATGTACTTTTTATTTCTGCAGATAATATTTCTTCTCCTTTGGAAATTATTTCTCCAAATTCTGAACATTGTGTGTTTTTTGACTTGTGAGTAAATACTACTGTAACCTCCTTGAGGTATTTTTCAGACTTCTGTGAAATTCAGATTTAAGTGAATAAGTGTAAAACATGACTTGCAACACCCCTTGGTTACCTTATTACTACTAAAGCTATCTGGCCAATACCTAAATCTTGCATGAAATAGTCAGATAACTGTACAGTAATCCAGTGTGCAAATTCCAGTTTTCTACACTGGACCAAATATTACAGTCATCAAACCAGGCCAGTGTAGAGGGAATATATTTTTCCAGAAGTTTTTAAACCATGGAGCTGGATACAATGAATATGGGAGTGTACAATCCCTTGCAGTGGGATTTTGATATTTTTACTTATTAATGTAACATTTGTTACCCAAGTGAGTGTGAATTCATCCATGGACATTTTCAGCTATGACTAAGTCCACAAGGCAAAGACATCGAGCATGAACACACATAAGAGATTTAATTACAAACGTGATTAGATGCTGCACTCTGGCATGGAAGGATATAGCAATAACCCATGCCTGGGTGTGGCTAATGCTGGAGTTACCCACGGTTGGTGTGGTTTGGTCATGAGGGTAAAGCCTGAGTGGCCAAACAAAGACAACCGTGGGTAAATACAGCATTATCCACACCCAGAAGTGGATTATTGCTATTATACAATGACATTATTTAAAAAAAAAAAAAAAAAAAATACTTTTCTTAAATAATGTCATTGTATAATGCCTTCTTGCTGTCTGGTATTCTGTGGCAGTTCTGATGTACTGCGCATGCGTATGCCTACGCAGTACATCAGAGCTGTGGGCAAAAGCAATGGAGAAAGCAAGATCGCTGTTGCTTTTTACAAACTGTTTCACTATGTTAAATGGGTTTAACATAGCGAGACAGCTTTAAAAAAAGCAACGGAGAATCTCCGCTGCTTTTTTTAAATCTGTCTTGGTATGTTAAACCCATTTAACATAGTGAGACAGTTTTGAAAAAAGCAACGCAGAAAGCAAGATCTCCGTTGCTTTTTACAAACTGTCTCGCTATGTTAAAGGAGTTTAACATAGCGAGACAGCTTTAAAAAAAGCAGCAGAGAATCTCCGTTGCTTTTTTTTTAAAGCTGTCTCGCTATGTTAAACTCATTTAACATAGCGAAACAGTGTGAAGCAATGGAGATCTTGCTTTCTCCATTGCTGTAAAAAAAAGTTATAGTAATGGAAAAAGTCCGGGCGACTGGACCTTTTTCCATTACTATAACACTGATTTACAATGTGCACACTGACCAATTAGCGTTCACATTTTTGAATATTAATGGGGGTCATTGTATAATGAAGCTGTAACTATGACCGAGGAGATGTGGTTCAATTAGTGGCATGGGTGTCTGAGATATGGTAGGAGAAGAATGGTCATGTGGGGAAGGTCATGCACTTGCATCCATGGTGGAGGCTGGGGACTTATAAGGGGCATGACCTGTGGGAACAGGCAAAGGACATTGAGTCTTGGGTGAGGCTGGATGATATGACACGCAACCCCACTGCATGTCCACCTACTGGATAGTTAAATGTGTGCACAGGAGGAAATGGGAGTTAAGGCATAAAGCAAAAAAGTGCTTCCTGGCAGCATTCTAACTTGATATTTGGATATCTTGACCTTCAGACAGACTATGAGCATGGGTCAGTGTGTAAGTCAAGGGGTGTATAGGAGTGCCTGGTAGACCTGGTAAATGAGGAAGAGGCACTGCTGTCAATTGATGGTCAGATGGAGGGAGAAAACACCTCATAAATGATTAGATAAGTTCTAGCTAATATTTTACAAATAAATAACATAAATAAAATAATTAAAAAAATTTAAAACAAAATCTGATATTACAGCTACACTTTATATGTAACAATCTTGCAATTCAGTTTCACACTAGACTGATATATATATATATATATATATATATATATATATATATATATATATATATATATATATATATATATATACTTACAGACAGAGGGGGAGAGAAAGAGAATGCAGCAATGGCGCAAATGCAGCCATACTCTAACATATACTGTTTTTGTCAATCAAAAATTACATAAGAGTATCAAACATGGTATATATCTATAAATAAAATGTTTTCATAGACTTATATTCTTAATATTCATGCAAATATTTTTAATACTTTAATGAAGACTTTATGTAATGTTTATAATTCAAAGTAACAAATAAGTACGTAATACTATTTACCACCAAAATATTTGTTTTGTAAACTCCTTTATTAAATTCACAACATAAAAACTATGACGTTGTGTGGCCAAGATGCTGAGCAGTTAACAGCACTATTTTTAGTTCTGCTTTATTTTGACATCTCTGACAAGATTTTTACTAAAAAACTCAAATAGAACATTTCAAAGCATGGTGAATTTATAGCTGAACATCTGCTGAAAGATTTACTGCAGAAAAATAACATGTTTGAAACTATTTTAATTGCTTTTTTCTGTCAAGAAAACTAGAAAGAACTAATTGTCTCAGAATGATTCACTCTAAGCCCAGTGTACAGGACAGTACTATGAAAAGAAGACATACAGGCTATACTAAATAACATCACTGAATTATCTGTAAGGATAGGTAAATGAGAAAGCAAAATAGACAGTTTTAAAGAGGAATGTAAAAAGTCTGGGCAACAGTCATCACAAATCTCAAGTACAGAAAAGGCAAAAAGTCTGATTTTGATGCACAATTACTTGAAAATGAGAATAACACTGAATTTCTTCTGAAACAAAACAACTTACTCTGGGATATAATAGAAGACTTCGCGAAAAGATCGACAAGGATAACATCAGGATTTATGGGATTCCTGAAAAAGAAGAGGGAAACAGTATGATTCAATTCCTTAATACCTGGCTGCCTAAAGCTTTGATCCTGCCTGAAGCTTTTCCCTTTGGCATTGAAAGAGAACATAGATCACTTTCGAACACCTCTTTAAAAAAAACACCATCACCAAGGTCATTGATCATAAGATTATTCTGAAGTCAAGATAAACATTTAGTCTTTAAAGTTGCAGGACTAATTATCCAATTAAAATTAAAGAAAATACTATAATATTTGACAATGACTATTCAACATATGTGATGTCAAAGAGGAAAACGTGTGCCTCTTGTTAAAAGCTTAAAAAAACACAATATTAAAGCAGAAATCTTGTTTCCAGCAAAAGTAAGGCGTCACCTTCCAAAAGGAAAGATGACTTTTAACACCTTGGAAGATGCAATAGACTTTATACAGAAAAATATCCTAGAAAAAACAGAAGAAATATCCTGGAATCTATCAAGTTCTTTGAAGAGAAATGCAACAAGAGATGGCTGGTTTAAAAAATAAAAACAGTAAAAAACTGAAGACAAATGAAAAATCAATGAATTTCATGGTTATGAATTCTTATTAATTTAAAGAAGTGCTTGAATACTTATGCACAGGTGCTGAATATTACTTTTTGCAAAGTAAATAATTTCTTTCTTTCTTTCTTTCTTTTTTTTTCTTTCATTCTTTCTTTCTTTCTTTCTTTCCCTACTTCAAATGGTTACTAGTTCCCCTTTTAAAATGTTACAGTTTGATTCTTTTAGCTATATATGAAATTAAAAGCCAGTTATTTTCATTTAGAGTTTTAAAGGTCAAACTTTTCATTTTATTAAAAGTTAATCATTATTATGCTGAAACGTATGTTAGGCAGCACAATTACTGATATCCTGGCATAGTTGAGTAATGTATTATTAAATATATAATATTGATGCAACACATGATGCTAAAGAGGCATGTTAAGTTGCATTCTGAGTTCTTGAAATGGTCCAGTAGTGTGCTACTGATAGTATACTTGATATGCAATGTCACCCAGGAAAGACAAGCTATGTTATACTATCCAAGTAGCAATATACTGTCCAAGTAGCTAAATGGGTAGAGTGATGGTCTACAGTTCCATAGGTCCTGGCTTCGTGTCTCTAGCACACGTCATTGACAAAAGACACATTGGTGCAATGGTTAAGGTGGTTGCCTCCCAATCACAAGGTGAAAGATTTGATCCTCATGTTTGGCAAGAGCTTTTCCATTTTGAGACACACTGATGTCCCTTTCACCAGGCTGAGTAATGAGATACTCATGGCCATTTGTTTATCAGGGGCTAGGATCTGCCACATTACGCACAAACTCAGGTCATTGGACCACAATTACCAATATGACTCAGTCATAGTCCATGTGGGAGTAAATGACCTGAGACATACCTTCCTAGACTATATGAGGAGAGACATCATGGAGCTCTCGGAATATGTATCTCAGACTGGTGTGAGCCTAGCATTGAGCACCATTTTACCTTCTGCAAGGATGATGTCACAATACGAACAAAAGATGATTGACTTTAATAATTGGCTTAGTTTCTGGTGTCATTCTAAGGGGGTGCAATATTTGTCAGAATGGAAGGAGAAGGTCAATAGACCATGATGCTTTGCCAGGGATGGTCTGCACCTCTCCCATCTAGGCTTTTGAATATTAGCTAAAACATTGTTTTCTCCCATAGTGCCTTTTTTAGGCAATGCCAAACTGAAAGTACTTCCAAAATAACAAATCAAAACCAAGAAAATCTAAAGGCATTACTGCTCAGTGCTGGGAGTCTAAACAAAACACTCCACTCCCTGGAGGTCATGTCAGAGGTCTCTGGCTAACCAAGCATCCAACTCAATACAATATTCATGGGTGACTTTAATTACACCTCTATTAACTGGGAATCCTTTATGACATGAAACGTACATGCACAGAGAGTTCTGGATTTTATAAACACAAACTCCCTGGACCAGATAGTCAATACACCAACCAGGGGTGCAACCATACTGGATCTGATACTCACTAATATGGGAGAATGCTGCACACTCCCTACTGTAATGCCTTTGCTGGCAAGGTCAGACCACAAAATGTCCTTCTTTGAAGTAGAAATAAAACCTGGACTCCCAGCTAAACCTGGAATATTCAGGAACTATTCTAAGGCTAACCTCCTGATATTAAGTGAGATCCTGGCAAAATTTCAAGCCCCCATAAACCCTGAAAACACTGCTGTCTATGCAGAGCTGTTCACAGAAACCCTGTGCCAGCTTGTTAGTAGCTGCATAAAGGCAGCTGTACCCACCAGGAAGACGTACAGAACTAACTCAGAAAACAAGCCACCCTAGTGGAATCACAAAATCAATAGACTGTATAACAGGAGGAAGAAAAGCATGGCAGAAATTAGAAGGTGCAGCACCTAACACGATAAAAACACTCTCATCAAATTAAACAAACAACTCCGAGGACAAATAAAGTCTACCAAAGCCAAATATGAGGTAAATTTGGCCTCCCAGGCCACAGACAACCACAAAACATTCTTAAGCTATGTCTGCAACCTCAAAGGCAATACACAATTGTATGCAGATCTCATTGTAAATGGAGTCACCTATACTGAGTCAGACGATATAGCAAACCTCCTGGCTGATAAATTCAGCTCCACCTTTACCCCTCTCTCCCTCAACCTTCCCTCAGGAAATATCAGCAAATATAACTCCCCCTACTATTACTAGGGAACAGGTCCTTAATGCTCTCTCTAAGACCAAGAACACTTCAATGGGCCCAGACGAAATCCCAGGATGCCTTCTAAATAGCATAAAACATGATCTATCAGGGCCACTGAAATTTCTAATTAGCTGTAGCCCCCAAATAGGCTTTGTGTCTGTTGAATGAAGAAAGACAACAGTCATCCCTCTGCACAAAGGTGGGCCATCTACAAACCCTGGAAACTACAGACCCATAAGTCTCACTAGTCTTATATGTAAAGCCATGGAAAGAATTATCATGGAGATGATCAATAGAGATATATTAAACCTCCAGACACTGGACCCAACACAGTTTGGTTTCATTAAGGGCAGATCATGCCTACTCATCCTGGTGGACTTCTTTGAGAAAGACACCAAACCAATGGATGAGATCAAAATCATTCACACTGCCTACCTTGACCTGGCCAAGGCATTTGATACAATACACCACTCAGGCATTGTTGACAAACTCAAGAGGTTAGGTACAAACCCATATGTCACCCAATAAATAGCCATCTGGCTCACAGATAGGACCCAGGAAGTTAGAATTGGGGAGTCCACCTCTACAAAGAGGCCAGTCACAAGTGGAGTCCCTCAAGGATCAGTCCATGGACTGCTTCTTTTTTTGGCATTTACTTCTCAGAAGTCAAAACCAATGTCAGAGGTCTCTGGCTAACTAAATTTGCAGATTATTGCAAATTAGGAACTGTCATTAAATCTCACACTGACACAAATGTTCTCCAGGAGGGGCTGAGTAAGACAAACAACTGGTGTCAGAGCCATAGACTAAAACTAAATGCCAGGACATGCATAATAGTATCCTTTGGGAAGTCATCCATCCCTGGTAACTATCATATTGACAACACACCCCTTAGAGATAACCCAGTATTCAGGGACTTATGGACAAACATAGATAGTAATCTAGCCTTTGACCATCACATGTCTACAGTGGTGAGAAAATTATTTTATGTTGCGCAACTTATAAACAAAGGTATGGCATCTAAGTGCAAGGATGTCACAATTCCACTGTATTCAGCATTCATCAGACCTATCATTGAGTACAGTGCCCCCTTTGGTATATACCTAACCAAGGCATATATATGAATTGGAATGTCCACAGAGGTTTTTCACTAAAAGAATGCAGGGTGTAAGTAAAATGTCCTTTGCAGAATGCCTCAAGGCCCTGTCTCTGTATTCTGTCTCCTATAGGCTTTTGAGGGTAAATCTATGCCTGGCATACAGGTCATTGTCAGACCCCATTCTGATGGACCTCCTGCTTATCCACAAAACAATCAGCACCAGAATTAGCCATTCTAAAGACTTAAAGCCTGTGATATAAATGGGACCTACTGGAGAGATAGGTATGTATCCCAGAGACTATCCCATCTATGGAACAGGCTTCTCATCCATGTGAAGGAGAGTCCCTCCCTAACCCAAATCAAGTGCAACTTAGACAATTGGATGGGAAACCAGTAATTCATCCCTGGTATGGCACCTATGTCTCTAAAAGACACAGGTAACCGGTAAATGGTTCATCTCCCAGGCCCATGCTTACACTTATCAAGGGTATCAGAACTTGTCAGAGATTTGGGATGCATGGCTAGGCTTAAAAAGGCCCTTGTATTCATTAGCCTAGTAAACACCTGTGAACCCATAAACCTATGAACCTATAAAAAGTATTAAAAATACAGCTTTTTACATATATAAAAATTACTACTGGGATGATATCAAATAATTAGAGTAGCATTCCCACTTTTACAAGTTAAACGTGGATTACACATAACTGTCATTCTTTCAAAGCAAGTTTATATGCTATGTCTCCTTTAAAACATGAAAGTCTGCTTTATATTAAACATCTCATACAGTTAGTGCTTGCTGAATGTTATTTATTTGAGTGCAATGGCTTTATAGTGGTTGTGAGATACTTTTTGTTGATTTTTTGGTGATTTGGAGTGGTTTGCGGGGTTAATGTATGGTGCAGAGCTGGTTTGGATTCACTTGTGAGTGTTTTGTGTGAATTGTAACTGATGGATTGTTCATTTTCAAGCCCTTATGATGAAAACTTGCTTGAAACAACTTAAGAGTCATGAGCACTTTTGTTATGCTGCGGGAGTTCTAAAACTCTAAGAACTGTCCAGGTTACTTCTTCGTGTTTAAAAGTAAATAAGCATAATATTTTGAATCATATCCTAAGATGTCAAAGAATGCAAGTTACGTAGATAATAAGCAAAAGTCAGTGAATTGCATTTTAAACCACTTGTCAGTTATTTCATAGTTCTGAATGCTTGGTGATAGCATACTTGACATGTTATAGCAACCAGGAAAGTTATGTTATAAACAAAGTATTTAAAATATAGTTTCTTGCATATATAAAAGTTATTATTGGAATGTTATCAAATAATTAGAATAACATTCACACTTTTACAAGGTAAACCTGGATCACACATAACTGCCATTCTTTTAATGCAAGTTTATATGTTATGTCTCTGTTAAACAAATGACAGCCTGTTTTATATTAAACATCTCATACAAATAGTGCTTATTGAATCAATAAATGTTATTTATTTAAATACAATAACGTTTTAGTGGTTAACATGCTTTGAATTTTTTTTCTTGCTTTTTTAGTGGTTTGGAAGGGTTTGAGGCATTGATGTATAAAGTAGAGGTGGCTTGGACTCATGAATGTTTTTGTGTGAATTGTAGCTGATAAACTGTTCATTTGGAAGCCCTTGTCATGAAGACCAGCTTGAAGCAGCCTAATTAGAGTCATGAGCAATTTTGTGATACTGCGGGAAAATTCTAAGAAATGTACAGGTTACTTCTTCCTGTCTAAAAGTAAATCATCATAATACACCAAACGTGTAGCCAAATGGACAAATGGTTCACTTAAAATCCAAGTAATAATGTCCAAAAAGCACGTAAAGTTCAGTTTATGTGCTTTAAATCATCATAATATTTTGAATCATATTTTAAGGTGTCAAAAAAACATTAATTAGATAATAAGCAAAAGACAGTGAATTGCATTCTAAACCACTGCCAGTTATTAAATAAGTCTGAATGATTACAGTATACCAAACGGATAGTTTATATACTATCCTATAGAAAGACACTTCTGGTAAAAAATTAGATTGTGTTTCTCTATTATTGCCTCCGTTTAATGATAATACGACTTAATATCTCACAACAATTTATTATAGAAAGTTTGAATCAGATTGTTCAGATACTTTTAGACATAACATTTAAGGAAAAAATTGGACTGATTCTAGTAGATTAAACAGTATGAAATATATGGGACTAAATATAAATGTTCTATTATATGATACTCTACAGTAGGATTACAGATGAAATATAAAACCTAGGAATGTAGTAATAGTACAAAACACAGTATACAAGCAGAAATAGAAATAGACTAGAATAAATATATATATAATACGAATGTTACTTTTAACATTAATATTACTATTAATAATAATAATAATTATTATTATTATAATAATATAATACAATGATATTGCTCCGCAAGGTCTGAGATTTAGCAAATTTCCCAATGGCATTGACCAAAACAATGATATTTATCAGTACCTTTGTCAGAGTTTTAACGAAGCTGGTATTAAAGTTCACCAAACTTTAACAGTCCATAATCAGAAAAGAATGGAGAATTTAATTACAGAAATTAAAGCACTCAATGACTCTATCCTCGGGCATCTGTTTCGAAGCTGTTAAGTTTGACTGGATGGGGATTGATGCTAAAGTTTCCAGACATGTAGCTTCCCTTATCCAGAAAAAAGGGAAAGAAGTTAGCCCATGACTTTGAACAATATAGGTAGAAAGCTGCCTACCCACTTCGTCTCAACAAACGGAACAGCTGAAAAACAAGTCCCCCACCCCCACAAGTCACTCACATTGTTTTCCAAAAGGACAAAACCCCACTTTCACCAACAGGATTAAGAACGACACCAGTTTTTTCAACACCACAATGAAGTAACATAACAAGCCACCAAGCTGAAGGCTGTATCGAAGGCATGACTAGAAACTCCACTGAAGAAATGATTCATCCTCCCAGGAACAACACGCAAGAGATCAGCAAACTTACAGCTCCAGTGAATGTTAATAACCCAAATAATTTTTTATCCCTCGACCTGCTGAACAACAAGGGAACAACAGAGACTCCCAGAAGGAGAGGATGGGGGAGAGGGAGGGGAAGAGGCAGGATCAGTCTCGGGGACTGAGGCAGTTCTAACACATTTAAACTTACCTGCTCCCTCCCCTAAAGACATTTTCAACCTTACAGACTTGCAATTAGATCATCATAGTTATTCTGTTTTAGAAAAAGGTCTCAATTTTATACCAGCCCAAAGAGTGCCTGCTAATGATGTTATTATTGATTTTAAATTGTTTTGTACAAAGCTTAACTTTAAACAAAGCTTTATGTTCAACAATATAGAGTTTACTAATCTCTCTTTTGGTGCTAGTCAGGTATCTAGATATCAGCAGAACTTCATGGAAGACACTGAAGCTATGATGTCACAAAGTGCTAACCAACATCCTGTTAGGTCACATTATTCTTCTGGTGAAGTTACTAGCCAGACCAGCAGTAGCGAGTCAGATTCAAATAGCGAAGGTTCCACCCCCCATCCACTAATTAACCATTCCCTCAATATTTTTTCAAGAGTTTATGAAAAAGAAATTGGAGCTGCTCTTAACAAGAAACCACGTTCCAACTGGTTTAATCTCTCCACTCTATAGAAAAAAGTCTCTTCAGGGGCTTAAAAATGACCCACATATCAAGATTATGAAGACAGACAAAGGTGCAGGCATAGTACTTATGGACACCAACACTTATGTCAGAACAGTGGAAGAAGCCCTATCCAATACGGATAATTACAGAGTAGCTCCCCCAGAAACAGTGACTCAAAATTTCTTGGAAGTAGGTAAGATTATTTATGAACTATACAATAAGGGATATATCACAGAATGGGAAGTTGATTTCATGTCAGTAAATACTCCTTGGGACACTGCGGTGGTGGTGCTGCGGTAGTGTTTTTGCCTCACAGTTAAACGTTGCCTGTTCGATTCTCAGTTAGAGCGTCTTCTGTGTGGCGACATGCGTGAATGGGCGTTCCTTCATTGAAGGTTGTGTGTTAGGCCCAGCAAGCCAGCACTTCAAAATCTACTGCCAATCATTAGCGGACCGGAATTACACTGTGGCGACCCCTAACTGGGAAAAGCCGAAAGAAACATCATCACTGGGAGAATGTTTGAGATTCCAAAAACACACAAAAACCCAACTGATCCACCCCCAGACAGATTGTAGCATCTAAGAAAATGAAAACTGAGTACATTGCAGCCCTTCTTGATTTCTTTCTTAACCCGCTAGTACAAAGTTCCCAGTTCTATCTTAAGGACTCCTGGGAATTCCTTAATGCGATCCACAAAAGCACATCTTTCATAGGTCAGTGCACCATGTTCACTTTTGATATTGTGGCGCTTTACACTAGCATCCCACACCAGGAGGGCTTAGATTCTGTCAGAGGTTATCTGGTGAAATACACCCAACACCCCCCCCCCCCACCACCACCACATAAAAGCTTATGAAACATTATTGAAACTAGTACTGGAAAATAACTTTTTTACTTTCAATGGCATGATTTAGCAACAGCTACAATGGGTAGCCATGGGTGCCAAAATGGCACCAGCTCTTGTGAGTTTGGTGCTCAGCTCCTGGGAAGCCGACATTCTCTGCAGACCTGATGGTTTTGAATTAGTTAGTCTATATAAACATTATATAGATTACATCTTTTTCCCGTGGAGAAGGTCACAAATTGAGCTGGAATTCTTTTCTCACCAGAGTGAGTCAAAGCATAGGATTCCTTGACTTCACCCTTTCGAGTATAGGTAATGTAGTTAGCTTTCTTGATATTACCCTTTCCTGAGACCCTGAGACCAGTAAGTTTGTTCTATGATCCACAGAAACAGTACCTTTTGGAACAACTGTGGATTTCACCAGCCAACACCCCTTATTTATGAAGAGTAATATAGTGAAATGGCAATTTGTATAGTTAAACCGCATAGTTAGTGAAGACAGCACGTTTGTTAAAGAAAGCCAATTCCTGAAGCAGCTTTTTGTTGAACAGCATTATCCAGAGCTTTAATTAATCAGATTCTCAAAGAAGTGATGGACAATAGGTACATCAAATAACCCCCATCCTAAAACATGGCTTCATTAACACTAGGCAATCTAACATCAAGGACAACACCAGATTCCCTCTTCTGATATCCCGAGACTCACAAGTCATAAGAGACATCCTTACTAAGAACTGGGAAATCATTAGCAGTAGCTACAAATTGGCCAAGGCTCTAGGACCCTCCCCTGCCTTTGGCTACAAGAAAACACAGTCTCTCAAGTCGCTGTTTGACTCTGGGCTCTCCCATAGCACTAAGACCTCCACCTCCACTCCCAGAATGTATTGCTGTGGCAGATGCATATGCTGCAAATACATAGCCATAGGTACATCCTTTACACTGAGATCCCCCAGGTTCAGAATTTCCTTTGAATAAGCCAATGACTGTAACACCACCAATTTAGTTTGTCTTGCTTTTTGTGTTCAATGTAATGCGTTCTACATAGGGAAAACCATTAGGAAGTTGAGCAATCTCATTAAGGAACACTGTCAGGCATTAAGAAAGGGTGACCTTAAAAATACATTAGCCAGGCACAATTTGGATAGCCCTTGGTGCAAAGAAATCAACTTTATTGTATTAGAAAAAAATTCTAGTGTGTGGAGAGATTGCAACCCCCCGCTCGAAGTGAAAGAACTCCTTTGGCAAATTAAACTGCAAGTAGACATGCCCCCTGGTTTAAATGGTAGTTTAAATGTAAAAAGCATTCTAAAATGGAACACATAGGGTGGAAAAGGAATCTTAACCATCTAAAGGAGTTTATATCATTTGTAACTGTTAAATTTCTGATGAAGTTCGACTTTTAACATGAACAAACAAAAGCACTCAAATTTTTAAGCTTTGTATGTTTTGAAAGTGACGATTAAAGTTTTCTGTTTTAAGTTCTGGCTGTGGTTTGCGTTCCCTTTTGACAGTTTTATCTTTGGTTTATATATATATATATATATATATATATATATATATATATATATATATATATATATAAATATATAGTTAAATAATAGAAATATGTCTACAAGGGTGGGAGGTTGGCATAGTGATTAAAGTGTTCACCTTATAGACACAAAGTTGCTTTTCACATGGGGTAATTGGCTGGGCTTGGAAGTGTCCACAACTACAGTAAGCCTGGTACTAATTTATGAATTTATGATTCTATGAACAATTTTACACCTAGTAAATAAAACAGAAAAATAAAAAAATCATCTGACTTATAAATTAATAAATATGAAAATAACAACTGACTTCCTCACTACAGTAGACCAGGGAGATAATGTGAGGTACAGGGAAAGATGATTGTAGATATATTCAGTTTCGTTAACTTATAATAAAGATTCTTAACACCTATTTAACTTTTCTTATTCATAATAACTCACTGACAAGATCTTTTAAGATGATGCTTACTAAAAATATGACACACTATAATATGAATCAGAAGCATGAACTAAGCATTCTTAATCTAATGGAGAGTTTTAGAGGTACTTTGTTTGTCTTTTCAGCAAAGTAGGAGTACATTATTCCATGGTAGAATATTTTCTAGATATATCATTAAGTAATTTTTATTTGTTTAATTTGTTTTGTTTCAAAAGATTTGCTAATAGTTGAAGATTTCATATTATATATGTATAAAGTATATAATATGTTCTGTACATAAATTTGATTTCATTATACCTGTGTCTTTTTCTATCTTATATAAATGTCTGATTTTAAATGCATATCTATTATATTAATGGATTGAATAATCCAGTAAAGAGTCTGTTCAAATGCTTGCAATTATATAAAGCTCAAATAGTATATATGCAGGCAGCACATTTACTTACTAAAGATGTAAATAAACTTTCATTAAAGAATTATTTGTTTTTTGCAGATTCTGGCTTTCGAGCTAACAGAAGAGGCACACTCATTTTATGAAAGAACTCACCAGTAATAACTAGAATAAAAGATACCTATGTTAATAAAAATGGTATGTTAAACATTGCTATAACTGATTGGAACAGAACATTTTATACATTGGTGAACTCTTACTGGATTCCAGGGGTTGGAGCTAAAGATGCAAAAAATTACTTAGACACTCTTGCCTATTGCATGAAAGGTGAGGTCATAATGGCTGGTGATTTTTATTGTATTTTATGAGACAAAGATTCAACTGCAGGCAGAAAGCTGAGAATCACATCTTCAGCCAAACACTTAATGAAGTTTGTAAATCTAATGAATTTAAAGGATATATATGAGCTTAAGGCAGCAAACTCATTACAATGTACCCATTATTCATATAGATATGGATCACAAATTTTGATAAAAAATTTGTCTCGAGCAATCTTATCACATATCAAAGAAGTTTCAATAGTTTCATGACCATTATTGGACCACAATGCTATACTAATGTCTTTTGGCTTTTCCCGGTTAGGGGTCCCCACAGTGGAAGTCCAGTCCACTAATGATTGGCAGTAGATTTTTACGGTGCCGAGGTGCCAGCCCGACACCCAACCTCTTTAATATTATTTTAAAAACTGACAATTTAATACATTACAGGAGATTACCATTACATTATTAAACTAAAAAGATTCAAGGATTCGTATGTTAAAAAATTAAAAATGTCCTAGAAATAAACATGAATGGTGAAGTATCCAACATTGTTCTGTGGTATTCAATAAAGGCTTACTTAAATGGAAAAGTTACAAGCTAATGTATTAGTAAAACAAGAGAATGGGACAAAGAATTGAATACACTATAGGCCAAAATAGACACACTAAAGTTAAATCTAAAACCAAATGACATTATCAGTCAGTCTGAACTTAAAAACTTAAATACAAAATATGCTGAAATTCCAAATCATAAAGTTTCAATAAACCTGGAAAAACTTAAACTTCAGGCATATTCAATAAACTCTTTAAGCTTGCATAATCTTGCTCTTCAATCAAAGAAAATCAATAAACTAAATCATATCAAAGAAACTATAACATATATAAATAATAAAAAAGAAAGGACAGATATTAAAAATATTCATGAGGGCTTTACAATATTTTATGAAAATATAAATAATAATAACAATAATAGAGATAACCTAGATAATGATATAGTTGAAACTTTTCTCAGGGAAAATATAAATAATAAAAATATCAAGTGAACAGATAACAAATGATAGATCATTCACTTTAACAGAAATAAAAGATCAAATAAAAAAGTAAAAAAATAAAAAGCACCAGGCATAGATGGTCTTATACCAGAACTATATAAAATATTACCAGATGATGCAGTTTAAATATTAGATAAGTTCTATAGCGAAATAAAAACAACTGCTGAAGTCTCCTATCATGGAAACATTCCCTTATATCACCTATTTTTAAACAATATAAGGATCCTACTAAGTGTTCATCATACACCCACTGGGGATGAACCCAGCCACTGGGGATGCACAAGCCAGTGCATTTCTTTGTGCCGGTCCCAAGCCCGGATAATGGGGAGGGTTGCGTCAGGAAGGACATCCGGCATAAAATTGTGCCACATCACACATGCAGAAAACTATACAGAAAGTCATACCGGATCGGTCGAGGCCCGGGTTAACAACAGCTGCCACCTGTACTGTTGGCCAACAGGGTGCTGGTGGAAATTGGGCTACTGTTGGCCGAAGTAGGAGAAGAGGCGGAAGGCATGCCCGAAGGCAGGTAAGGGCTAGGACTGTGATAGTGAGGGTCGGAACTTTGAATGTTGGCAGTATGACTGGTATTGGGAGGGAGCTAGCTGATATTATGAACCAAAGGACGGTTGGTATATTGTGTGTGCAAGAGACAAGATGGAAGGGGAGCAAGGCTAGGTGTATCGGAGGTAGTTTCAAATTGTTTTATCATGGTGTGGATGGGAGAAGAAATGGCGTAGGCATTATCCTGAAGGAAGAGTATGCTAAGAGTGTTTTGGAGATGAAAAGAGTGTCAGATAGAGTGATGTTTATGAAGCTGGAAATTGATGGTGTAATGATGAATGTTGTTAGTGCATATGCTCCACAAGTTGGGTGTGCGATGGATGAGAAAGAAAAATTTTGGAGTGGTTGGATGAAGTGGTGATGACTGTAGCCAAGGGTGAGAGACTGGTGATTGGAGCAGATTTAAATGGGCATGCTGGTGAAGGGAACAGAGGGGATGAGGAAGTGATGGGTAGGTATGGTGTTAAGCAAAGGAATGCAGAAGGTCAGATGGTAGTGGATTTTGCGAAAAGGATGGACATGGCTGTGACGAATACGTATTTTAACAAGAGGGAGGAGCATAGGGTGACATACAAGAGTGGAGGAAGATGCACACAGGTGGATTATATCTTATGTAGAAGGGCCAATCTGAAGGAGATTGGAGACTATAAAGTGGTGGCAGGGGAAAGTGTAGTTAGGCAGCATAGGATGGTGGTTTGTAGGATGACATTGGTGATCAAGAAGAGGAGGATGAGTGTGAGGGCAGCACCAAGGATCAAATGGTGGAAATTGAAAAAGGGTAATTGTGAGGTGATGTTCAAGGAAGAGTTAAGACAAGCACTGGGTGGCAGTGAAGAGTTACCGAATAGCTGGGTAACTACAGCAGAGCTAGTAAGAGAGATGGCTAGAAGGGTGCTTGGTGTGACATCTGGAAAGAGGAAGGAGGACAAGGAGACCTGGTGGTGGTATGAAGAAGCACAGGAGAGTATACAGAGAAAGTGGTTGGCGAAGAAGAAGTGGGGTTGTCAAAGAGATGAAGAAAGTAGACAAGAGTATAAGGAGATGAGGTGCATGACAAAGAGAGAGGTGGCGAAGGCTAAGGAGAAGGAGTATGAAGAGTTGTATAAAAGGTTGGACACTAAGGAGGGAGAAAAGGACCTGTACCCATTGGCTAGACAGAGGGACCGAGCTAGTAAAGATGTGCAGCAGGTAAGGGTGATAAAGGATAATGAGGGAAACATACTCACAAGTGAGGAGAGTGTGTTGAGCAGATGGAAAGAGTACTTTGAGCGGTTGATGAATGAAGAGAATGAGAGGGAGAGAAGGGTGGATGATGTGCGGATAGTGAATCATGAAGTGCAGTGGATTAGCAAGGAGGAGGTAAGGATAGCTATGAAGAGGATGAAGAACAGAAAGGCTGTTTATCCAGATGATATATCTGTGGAAGCATGGAGGTGTTTAGGTGAAATGGCAGTGGAGTTTTTAACTAGATTGTTTAATGAAATCTTGGAAAGTGAGAGGATGCCTGAGGAATGGAGAAAAAGTGTTTTGGTACCAATTTTTAAGAATAAGGGTGATGTGCAGAGCTGTAGTAACTACAGAGGGATTAAACTGATCAGTCACAGCATGAAGTTATGGGACAGAGTAGTGGAAGCTAGGTTAAGAAGGGAGGTGATGATTAGTGATCAGCAGTATGGTTTCATGCCAGGAAAGAGCACTGCAGATGCAATGTTTGCTCTGAGAGTGTTGATGGAGAAGTACAGAGAAGGTCAGAAGGAGTTGCATTGTGTCTTTGTGGATTTAGAGAAAGCATATGACAGGGTGCCTAGAGAGGAGTTGGGTATTGTATGAGGAAGTCGGAAGTGTCAGAGAAGTATGTAAGAGTGGTACAAGATATGTACGAGGGTAGTGTGACAGCGGTGAGGTCTGCAGTGGGAGTGACAGATGCGTTTAAGGTGGAGGTGGGATTATATCAAGGATCAGCTCTGAGCCCTTTCTTATTTGCAGTGGTGATGGACAGGTTGACAGACAAGATCAGGCAGGGGTCCCCGTGGACTATGATGTTTGCAGATGACATTGTGATCTGTAGTGAGAGTAGGGAACAGGTGGAGGAGACCCTGGAGAGGTGGAGATATGCTCTAGAGAGAAGAGGAATGAAGGTCAGCAGGACTAAGACAGAATATATGTGTGTGAATGAAAGGAAGGATAGAGGAATGGTGAGGATGCAGGGAGTAGAGGTGGCGAAGGTGAATGAGTTTAAGTACTTGGGATCAACAGTTCAGAGTAATGGTGAGTGTGGAAGAGAGGTGAAGAAGAGAGTACAGGCAGGATGGAGTGGGTGGAGAAGAGTGTCAGGAGTAATTTGTGACAGACGAGTTCCAGTAAGAGTGAAAGGGAAGGTCTACAAGAGGGTAGTGAGACCAGCTATGTTATACGGGTTGGAGACAGTGGCATTGACAAAAAGCCAGGAGTCAGAGCTTGATGTGGCAAATAAAAATAAAAAAGAACTTTCTATCATGTCTTGATTTAGATAAGGCTTTTTACTCAGTTAATTGGTCGTACCTGTTTAAAACACTTAAAAGTGTGTAATTTCTCATCTAAGCTAATTGCATTAATTTCTAAGTTATAAAGTAACTCTTGTGCTTATATGTAAATAGTTATTTATTTGTTTTATGATTGATTTGTTTATCTATTGTTTTAAAACAAAAAAAAATGTGACATGGGCATATATGACACAGAGTTATAAAATGAAAACTAAGCACTGTACACATTTTTCATGAGTTTCATGCATTGCACATATGTTTCCTTTTTAAACAAGGTTTACTATTATTTTTTCGATCACACTTCATGCGATTTACATATGTGCGAAAGTGCCAGTTCGCACAATGGAAGAATGAAATTCCACAATGTCGGACCTTACAACAGCAAATGCAATACAGCATTCACTGTTGTGAAGTTTGACATTGTGACGCCGATCACACTATAGTGGGGATTAGGAATATACCCTTTCCCTCACTGTAGTGTGATCTCGGAGTTTGTATATATAAGTAGGGGGGTGTGGGGGAGTAGGGGAGCTTGCCCCCTGCAAATGTGTTAGTTATTGGTGACCGGAAGTTAGCATGTCAGTAAAGTCGACATGTTTGAGATTTCGACTTTACTGACATGTTGCCTTTCAACATTTTTTTTTGTTCAGTGTTCTGATTTCTGAACATGTGGTTCAGACATCTGCACACTGGAATTACATTGTTTCAAGGAAATGACAGTAAACCTTAAACAATTATTCACTCCATCGTTATATAAATTCCTCAAATCCTGCCATCCCTTACATTTCACTCCTCTTCCTCCTCATGAACATTATTCTTCCTGTATTACTTATATAAATTCTCAGCATCTAGACCTACCAAAATAGTAACATTTTCTTACACTCTGCTTACATCTGGAGCATCATTGTTCTGTTATTTTTATCAAATGTTTACCTCCATTCCAAAAAAAACACAGTGAACCATATCTATCAATTTTGGCAACATCTTTGCCATTTTCATATGTAGCACTAACATAAACACTTTATAATCATGGTTTAAAATTTAAATGATTCTATATGAAGCTGGATCTGAAGGGCTTTACCCTCTCTTGGTAGCACGTCCACCACTGCTTTCTGTCAAAATGCTGTGACTGTTCCTGCTTTTAAAATATTTTAGATAGTATCTTCCAGATCTGTATCATTTTTTTCCCTCCTGACTTCCAAACTTGCACAGGACTACAATCTGTTCCTGAAGACTTCCCTGTTGATTGATTATACATCACTATTTTTATTTCATCCCTTGTTCACTTAGCTATTAATTCTTGAGCATTAATCTTCCTCTAGCCTTGACATAGTTAAGTCTTCCATAAAAATTTTAATTTTTTTCTCCACAGACCTCATTTATACTATCCCAGCCCAAGTGCCCCATATCCATGCTGGGTCTATCAGCATCCTTGTACCCCGGACTTGCTGCACTGTTGTTGGGACTTGTGATGGATCTTAAAAGCTTCCTGGGAGTATGGCTGTCTGTGCTTCTATCTGTTTTTTTAATTTTTTTTATTTTATATACCCTACCCACTTTCCGCTTTCCCTGACCCCTATGCTCACTGGTTGCATCTGAGGAGAACTCCCCTCTTTGGACCATGCCTCCCCTTAGGGAACATCATGAGCAATAATCCTCCTCCTGGTAGGCCACACCAATCCTGCACTGCTGCTCCTTCAGTAGTCTGAGCTGCTAATTAAACCAGGGTTGGCTAGGCCATAGTTAGGAATTTTTCCCTGTATACCAGAGGAGCAGCACATACATATTTCCATTGTTGCCCTTTCATGATTTCCCAATTCCTCTGCTTTATAGAAATGCTCATAGAATTTGTGAAATACCTCTAATACTTCTTTAAGATTGTGGTCAGTTTTCTTGTCCTAGACTCTCTAAATATGGCAACAATTCTTTTGACTTTCTGTTGCTTATATCATTGTGCTGAGGAGTTGTTACAAAACAATTCAAGCTTAACAGCAACATTTCTTCATCCATGCATATTGTCCAAATACACCATTATTTTCCTACTAATACTCATCAGTTGTTCCTGTTTTTTTTTCTATGATATGCCCATTCCTTTGCAATACGTTAGCCTTTGGCAATCCCTCTAAATTATTCCTATTACTTCTTTCCCATATCTTGTTCTCTTTATCTTGTTTCTGCTATATTTAAACTCAATTTTCACTTTATCCTTCTACATAGTTATCCCTTCTGTCTGAATAAATGACTGTCTTCCTTAGTAACACTCTAATCATTTCCACTACCCATTCTTTCTTTTTAAGAAATAAGTAGGAAAGCACCAATTTTTCAGTTTTACTTCATTGCATTACATCCTTTTCTTAGTTGTTTTGGTGCATAATCTGCAATATTTATTCGATATGTTGCAAAACTTTTGAATAAATACTCTTGTTCCTCTGAAATGTAATTTTTATCCAGTCTAGCTCAGTTACTAACTTTGGAAAATAATATGTCAATTCAGTCTGAATTCCTTCTCAAAAATTGACATATTCCATTACAAACATTACAAATACTCAAATATAGATCTTCAGAAATCTGCCATCTTCTGTTATAGTTCCCTTCTATAGCCTCCTGACACTTCCTCTTTATTTCAAGTTGGGTTCCAATCCTAACCCATAAAGAATATTTCCTGCTGAAAGCTAATTATTTATCCCCAAGTCATCCTAAGATCCATAATAATAGTTTTAGATGGACTAATAATACATGTCTGTACAATCCTCCTTTTCTGACAATAACCCCTTATTACCACAAAGCTGCCATTATTGTCTTAATTTTCTTCTGTTTCTTCTTTCATGCTCTGAGTCCCTCCCACAATCAGTATTATTACCCCTTTTCCTTTGTGCCTGATACTCTACTGAATATCAGTTCTGTAATCCTTTCTTTCTGAAACTCGTATGCTCATTTTTATCCACGTTTCTCCTGTAACATTATTATTTGCACCATGCACTTCTTAATATAATTTGGTATTATTGGCTTTTTTGTCTGTATCTATAATTCCATAGACATTCTATGATAAAGTTGATAAGGCAGTCATTCTGAAAAGAAGCTTTTACTTTAACATTTTCTGATTGGCAGTTATTTTGAAACTATGTTACCACTTGAAAATTATATGCACACTGTAATACATGGCAGGCTGATCTGGTATGAAGTTGCTACTGTTCATCTCTGTTTGAACCCATATCAAATTGCCCCAATTTTGTGCTTTAGAAAAGGCACTCAAGAAACAAAAAAAAATACATTTTAAATCCCAACCCCTTTTAACTCACAGCAAACAAGTGTAACTATATACACTTTCCAAAATGGGAAGTTCTCCCCTTCCATATGGAGGTGGTTATCCCAAATAGACAGCTACACACACAGGGTTTAACTATTCCAAAATTTAGATTTTATCATGCTGAAAGTACATGGTAGAACATGTGTTCCTCTTTGCACAGATACCAGCTGTCTTTCTCCTATCTCTATTTTCTGCCCAGATGTGAAAAAAAATACATGCTCACAGTTAGCTTATATTTAGCCTTAATAAATAGTACAGTGACACTATTAAATGAATAAAGTGAATTCTGAAATGCTATATTTAATACAACCAGTGGCACGTGTATTTACTTCTCCCAGTATCAAGTATTAATTTATTTTCACTGAACTGCTTGCCACTTCTCCTCTAAATACAAACCAGGATGTTTCTATTACAAATACCTTAGAGCACATTCTTCATATATCTCCTGTTTAACTGCCTGCACCTGTAGACATACTATCTACTACTGCTGGCAGTTGTTGATGGAAAAACAATGGGCTAACTGCTCTATTGATAAAGACACCCCTAACAGATGGCTGGTAATCAGGGATATGGGAACATATGTAGACAATAATATGGCCTTTGACCAACATGTGGCCAAGATAGTAAGAAAATCATTCTATGTCACCTAACGTATAAGTATGGGCATGGCATCCAGGTCCAAGGAAGTCATAGTGCTACTTTATTTGGCCATTATCAGACCCATCATTGAGTACAATGCCCCCATTGGCATTTATGTGACCAAACATATGTAGCAGTTGGAATGCTCACAGAGGTTCCATATCATGAGAATCCAAGGTATAAACACATTGCTCTGTCCTTCTGCCATTAGAATGTCACAACCAGAAATGAGGTGTGCAACTGTTTCCAATTCTGTTTTGCAAAACCTACATTTGTCTGCTTCTTCCACATGTTCAAGGGACTTTGCAAACCAACATGTACGTAACCCACTATCTTTTGCCACCAATATTAACCCTTCATCTCTAGGTTTGAATTTGTCTCTCCTTAACCATTCCTGCATTCATTCCTGATCAACATGAGGTTCTTCCAGAAGTTTTCTATACTTGCAACTATATTTATGCCTATACTCTGATATCAAACCCTGTTAGGGTATGGCTGTTGTTACTCTCCTTAAGGATCTGCATCCAAAATCTTACTCTGTCCTAATTTCTTGAATTTCCCCCTGTTTCATCATCATCCCTTTTCACTTTGAATTATGGCTTTCTGCTTGTGTTATGTATATGAGCCTTAACTTTGGAACTCTAAAATATCCCTTCAAATCAGATAATCCCAAACCACCTTGTTCTATTGGAAGGATCGACTTATTACACTTGATCCTTTCCATCTTTCCTTCCCAGGTGAATTCATTCAACATTTTACTAATTATTGTCCCCAGCTTCTCTTCTGGTTGATAAAAATATGACTGACCGTATATAAAAGTAAAGGGACTAAAACATTTTCACTGCTTGTATCTTGCTATCCATATCCATAAATGAGAGCTTCCGGTTTCTCAGTTTTTGTATTATCTTTTGTTTAGTCTCTTCCCACATATCCTTAATGGCCGTAACAGAAGCCTTTTTAATCCATACCCCTAAATACTTTATTTTAGCATATCCCCATAAAGATGGGTATTGCTGAACCAGTTCATGTGTGCGTACATAATTTACAGCTATAGCCTTTGTTTTATCTTTATTCATTTTACATCATGAAAAGAAACTGAAACTGCCTGAAAATGCTCCACAGCACAGAGATGCCCTTTTCTGCTTTTATCAGCTACAGAATAATGTTGTCTACAAATAAAGCCAACTTTTCTTGATTATCATACCGATTATGTTCTTGAATTTCTGAGCCCCTTATTTCCTTTGCCAACGCCTCTTAATACAAACCAAATAATAAAGGGGAAAGAGGACACCCTTGCCTGGTTCGTGTTTTCCGACAGAGAGGAACCCTCCCACTTTAAATCTTGCCTCTGATCCCTTATATATTGTCCTGATTAGCCTTATCATGTATCAGGGAATACAAATGCTTCCATTGCCATACTCATAAATTCCCAGCTTCATCTGTCAAACGCTTTCTCTGCATCAAAACCCACCAACATGCCATTTTCTTGTATTCTGCTTCCATCTGAATCATCGTGGATCTATTCATGTGTTTAATATCAGTATTGAGTGTACAGTACATATGCGACTTGTAAATAATATAAAAAATATATATGGATGTACATATATTGTTAAGTGAATGTTGATTATATGCAAATATGCTGATAAGCACATACAGAAAAAGAAAAAGAAAAAGAAATACAGAGCCCCTTCTGTCTTTGATAAGAGCCATTGTACCTTTTATATCATCTGAGCTACCAATAGCTCAGAAAGATGTGACCCCATCTTAACATCTCATCCAAAGGATAGCATCTCAAGACTGTTGTGATCCATTTATGTTACACTGGAGTGTTGTAAATTAATTCCATGCCTCTTGTGGGGTGATATAACATTCAAACCTTTTATCTTTTACAGTTAAAGAAAGTGTGGTACTTGTTGAGCTACTGACATTAGTAATATCTGTCTTCATCAGTGGTATCAATAGATTTTAGTTTTTTCTAGGCTAAATTCTGAAAGCTAAAAGCCTATATAATTTAAGCTGTGATCTATGGGGCAAGCAGTCCTATAGTGTTTTAAGTTTTGATAGAACATGCTTTGCAAAGGTAAGAAAATATTTCAAACATTTCAAAATCGTATTGCAGTCATTTTCATTGATCATGTTTGACTAGTCATTAACAGTAGAGACGGACCAAACTTGTGGTTGTTGCTGTACATCGATGCACCTGTAATCAATAATGCCCTCCCAATGCTTAAATGACTGAGCTGAACAAAATACAAATGCATATTAATGTTCATAAAAGCAAGAAGTACAACATTTTTATTTATATTAGTTTTGATGTCACAGTGGTACAGCGGTTAACTTTGTTGCCTCACAGCAAGAGGTTCTCCAGTTTGATTCTTGGCTGTGGGTGCCTTCTGTGCGGAGTCTGCATGTCCCCACAGCATTTGTGTGGGTTTGCTCTGGGTGCTTTGGTTTCCTCCCAAGTTAGAAAACACATGCATCTGGAGTGTTTCTCCCCGGGCTTTCGCTGAAAATTGGCTTGTTCCAAGTCTGACTTTCTTGGTAAACAAATGTTAAATAAATAAATAAATAGATAAATAAAACTGATGCAATATGTGAAACTGATATACAATAATAAAAGCATAGGTTCATTTGTTGATACTAGGAAATTAGTCCAGTAGACCATTTATAGCTAGCTACTACAATTCTCACTACTTGCTGTGTCTAGTCATAAGGAACAAAGTTGCAAGATATGGAGGGAATTTACAGATTTCCATCCACACATCAAGGAGCACAAGGGAAGCAGAATATAAAATAGTTCTTATAATGGAGGGGATGGTAAATCTAACGAAAAAGGAGGACAGTTACTACTGAGATGGATAGGAAAGATACCAGTCTAGCATACAGAGAACAGAAGACTGGCAACTGACCGTAGCAAGAGTATAAATATGGCAATGATGCTAATAGCACTGCAAGTTTAGTTAAAATGCTAGATGTGGTGAATGAGAAAAATGCTGCTTGCTTATACAGAAATTCACATTAACTGACTTAGGGTTAAACGTAATAAGCGTCTTTGACTGGAGTTGTGGCATGGGCGAAAGCTGGAGGCCTGCTGGCTAATGTTATTCAGTAGACCACAAAGTAAAAACAAACAAAAAAACTCCTCAGTATAATGTTTATTTTCTAGTCATGCAACAGTCACAGTTTCATAATCTTTGCAAAAATAAGTAGAAGGAAAGAAGGATGGAGAGGAACTTGTGACATTAATACCCACCTCTTCTCATGACACTTTAAAAAATCAGGGAACTCTTGGCATGAAATCAGTTTTCTTTAGCAGCTGTTATCATTTTTTCAAAATGCTGTTTTCAGTACAAGTAGGTTTATATACTGCATAGATTTGAGGCAAATTACTTTACCAAGGGCATTACAGAGATATTAATGATACCCTGCTGTCATTTTTCTCAAGTTCTGGTTTTACAGCACTGAATGAAATGGCGGTGCTGAAATATCATATTACTATTGGAATTCATGTGGTGAAAATTGCAATTTCAGATATTAGTGAAGATAAAAGATAATTCTTTTATGATTCCCTGTAGAGTTCCGTATCTAAAAGATGTATCTAACTGCAATTAAAAGCGTTTTATTTTGCAAGGGGAAATCACCCATTTAGGAACCATCCATGGCTTCTTACTTGAATAATGTAACTCCACTGTTATACAAGCAGGGAGAAAAGAGAGTTCAAAAACTTTGAGTTACTGCTGGTGCACTAACAGAAACTGTACACTCAGTGATATTAAGTAGGAAACAACAACTGACAAGTTGCAACTCATGGAACCGTACTCAGAGAGTTGCAAACTCAGCTATTTTATGCTTCACCAAGTGTAAGGAACTTGTTAATTTCCCATATTTTGGTTGACAAGTCTTTCATACTATGCTTTGCAGATAAAGGTAACAGAAATGAAAGACTTGCAGGAGGAAGAGTGTATAGAATTTAACATTTTACTGCTACCATATCCCACAGTCAGGTTTCGCCATTTTGTGAAATCTAGAAATTTGTTGTTTTAGATTTATTTAGAGTAAGAACTCCTTGTACCCCACTTGAGACAGAAGTGAGTGAAGGAGCAAGCAAAACCAGTCCACTGTTCTTAATGGAACATAAAGTGGGAAAAATGAATGCAACCATTAATCAATCAGAGATATTTTATTGTTAGAATGATTGTTATTTTGTAATTATTGGATACTTAAATAAGACTAACCTGTAGGAGGGTGTGATGGAGCTTAACCCAACTGCTTTTACCACTGATCTCACTGACCTGAATCAGGCTACTGTACATGCAGACTAATGCTGGTGATAAAACAGAGGCTGCATGCCATACAGATGCACTCAAACATATTCCAAGTTGAAAAGTGTATTGTGTATACATGCTATCCTCTGTTAGCCTTTTTTATAGAGCTGAAATTTAAGGACACTCACTATGCAGGCCTTCTTTAAAATGTGTGAGTTAAAAGTGCTTGCTTACTGCTTTGAAGTGGTAACTTAGAAACTTAAACTCTCAGGACACTCCTCTTTGAACTCTGAGGTGCTATGGAGAGTGTCCCTCTAGACTGTGTCTCTGTATGTCTATGCAGCTCCTGTTGCTCTCTCTCTCTCTCTCTCTCTCTATATATATATATATATATGTGTGTGTGTGTGTGTGTGTGTGTGTGTGTGTGTGTGTGTGTGTGTGTGTGTGTGTATATATATATATATATATATATATATATATATATATATATATATATGGATCTATGTCAAAACAACAAATTACCATAATGTTGACTTGCATAACAGTGAGAGGACGTCAGTAAAATTTAAATGACCATACTCCTGGAACGGAGTATTTTGCCTCTGGGAAACTAACCACTTGGCCACAATGGTGAACTTTGCCCTTTTCTCCACTGTAGTGTGATCTTGGAGTTGGTATATTTAGTTAAGGGGGTGTGGGGGGGATGCAGCCCCCAACATGACAGTATGACTTTAATTTGTTTCAGTTTGTGTTTTATTTATTAATGGCCAAGTGGTTAGTTTCATGGAGGTGAAATATGCCATTCCAGGAGTTTGTTCATTTAAATTTTCACCGACATCATATCATTGCTATGCGAGTCAACGTTATGGTAATTTGTTGTTTTGACATAGACCCCTGAGATATATCTATCTATATATATATATCAACATATTAACAGCAACACAAAAGTTACAGAGAATTAAGTGCCTCTCTAAAACCAAATAAAGATTATATGTATAAAAAGTGGTATTTAGAAATGGTTTTAATGTGTATGGTGACAGTAGGCTCAAATGATATGTTTAACTTAAAGAAATTTCTTTGCATATCTTTATTAATTACCATTTAATGAATTTAGCTTTGTGACTGGATGGTATGAAGCATTTTACTGTTATTTAAATAGATGGCTTGAATGTATTTTTTAGAGAGTCTGAGGAAGTGTCGATCTAGACATGAAAGTGCTTACTACTTATTAAACCATGTTTTCAGTTGTGTTTGTGCCTTTCTTTATTTGCTTTTGGATTTATTCTCTGGAACTTTTGTGTTGCTGTTACTTTGTATTTGGATTAGTTCCTGAGGAGCAT
This sequence comes from Protopterus annectens, assembly GCF_019279795.1. Taxonomy (NCBI): domain Eukaryota; kingdom Metazoa; phylum Chordata; order Ceratodontiformes; family Protopteridae; genus Protopterus; species Protopterus annectens. The sequence goes on from NC_056732.1 coordinate 570,465,307, forward strand.
GGCTGATGAGGTTGATGTTGAACTGGACTTTAATCCTGCTTTGTCAGGAATAAACAGTAAGGTTGATTAATTTAAATATTAGTTGCTAGATGAAGGCAGCTGTCTGTTATTATTTGTTACTGGAACTGTGAATAATGACAATGCCACTAACATGGATAACGCAAATATGCTGAGAGTTCCAGAGAAATTAACACCAAGTTATTGAAATTGAAACAGGCTCAATGGCAACATAAGTACTTGGAAGCCTGTTTATGTTTCAAAGCATCCCCACGAGGACTTAGAGTCCTCTCAATGCCAACACATGGGACATTATATCAAGATCTGTTGGCCAAGTGGCAGCAAATAAATATCGAAATGAGTTACAACTATATGAGGTTGCTATTCGAACACCATATGTTAAGTGAAACGAGACTGACAGCAGAGATTTCACTCTTACAATGAGAATTTTTTTCTCTGCTGCCTCCTGAGAGGTGTGATGCATTTTTAGATGATGTAGTGAATAGTATTACGGCTGCCAAACATAGATTACATGCACAAAAAAAGAGGAAACTTGAAAGAGATGTTACTGATTTGCTAAAGGGCACATTTTCTCATGGCCAAAAGAACCAATTAGATTACAAAATGACTCGGTGGACACAAATGGAGTTCTTGCTTCTACTCTCCAATTACCATCAGAGCCTACAGTTCTCAGCCAATCAGCAGCTGCCTCCATTAAGCAAGGAGGAACACAAGGGAAAGCCAGTGAGTGAATAACTCATCAAGAATGGCTTCCACAGTTATTAGCTTATTGTCTTTGAATGTTAACTTGGTTCGTCCTTCCACAGATGTTTGGAATAAGACACAGGAACCTCAAAGTGGTAAGAGTGATAATGTGAAGGGTTTTACACTATTTCCATTTCTAATAAGGGAGTATCCAATGCAACAGAGGCTGCAAAGCAAAGGGAGAAAAAGGTGGACATTCGGAAAGTGAAGACGAATGGCTGAAATGGAAGAGATGGACTTGAACGTGCAATCTTTAATTTTTAATATCTCTGGGTATCAGTTAAGTACTGCAGAGGAGTCATTACTTCAAAAAGATCTGTTATTTATTCATTCTATGAATATGGACATTATAGACATAGTTATTGATGTAAAACATTTTGCTAGAATGTGATGTTGAAATTAATATTTTGGGAAGGGCAATGAATATATAAGTGATTTTAAGAACCCTATTATTTTTAATCTGACTTTACACCCACTGTTAGAAGCATTTGACAAGTCTGTAGAAAATTATTTATTGTCTCTGACATATTCTAATGAGAGAGTGAAACCTTTTTTCAATTTAACCAGTTCAGAAAGAGAAGCTCTTAATTTATTGCAGAACAATGAGAGTATTATTATTAGACCTGCTGATAAGGCAGGGTTTGATGATATTATGGATCACAAAGTATATGATTTAAAAATGCTTTGTATGCTGTCTGACAATGAAACTTATGTTTCTTTAACAGTGAAAGAGTTAGACTATATTATTAGGAGTGTATGGGCAGATCTATATAATATGTTAATGAACAGACAGATAGATAGTGAATTATATAAGTCTTTTTTGGTTGAGAATCCAGTTGTTCCAACCATCAGAGATTTAGGATCAGTTAGATCCTCCTCTTGGACCCATAGTTTCAAGCAAAGGTTGGCTCACTGAGCTGATATCTGTGTTCCTAGAGAAACAGTTATGACTAATAGTGGATGACGTAAACACTGTATTATGCGATGCAGAACATTTTTATTGTCTTTATCAGAATTTATATTTTCAGATAAGTACATTTCTAATTTTATATTAGTTACACTTGATGTAACATCTTTATTTACAGTCATACTGAATGCTGATGGGACAGATTATATTAGGCAACTTTTGTCAAGTATAGCCAATACTTCACATGATAAGATCTTATTATATTGCACATTACTAGACTTAGTTTTGATGAGCAATTTTTTTTGTACAATAATAAATAATTCCTACAAAGAAAAGGTGTAGCTATGGTACACCTTGTGCGAATTCTTACGCTAATTTGGTTATGGCTTTCTGGAAGGCAACACATATTATGAACAGCAGTATATATTCTGTATCAGTATTATATTATAAGAGGTTCGTGGACGATATATTTATTTTATGGGGTGGTAGAGAGTCTGAGTTAAGAGATTTTATTACTTATTTGAACACAGCCACAGATTTCTTACATTTTACAGGCAAATGGTCTATGAATTATATAGAGCTTTTGGATGTCTGTTTAAAGAGAGTTGGAGATACTATTTCTACTGCTATTTATAGAAAAGAATGTAAAATAATTTCTTATACTAGATAGTATGCATCCACCCAATGTCTATAGAAATATTGTGAAAGGACAGAGTTTAAGAACCCCCAAGGTTAATGAATGTAGACACAAATGTGTAAAAAGAGTTACAGAGATTATAGAATGATTTCTTGCAAAGGGGTTATAAATCGATGGAATGTACTCTATCCATTGAAGACACTAATATAGAACACGCTGGGAAGGGGAGACCCTTTTTTAGGAATGCAAAATAGATAAAGTTGGCACCACAGAGGTTAATAAGAATGACTTAGAGGTAGGATGGTTATCCCTTACACTAAGAACAATGGAGAAATATGAGATATTATTTTCAAGAAATGGAACATTTTGATGGCCAATGATAAATTTAGGGAACTTGTTGGTGAGAAACCTAGATGCGCCTATAGAAATAATAAATAATTGAAACATTTATTATGTTATGAGAAAACCAACAAAAATAAACAGAGTATTACATCACAGAGAGTAGGTACCTTTGGGTGCAGAAGATGTAACTATTGCTCCTACATAGGGAATACCAATATATTTATTCATCCAACCATTGGTAGATTATATGAGTTTTGTAAATATGCAGATTGCAGGACAAGAGATCTAGTTTATTTGGCATCCTGCTCTAAGTGTCCGGTGTTCTATGTTGGGAAAACCAACAGAACTTTAAGAGACCGTATACAAGAGCACATCTATGCTATCAATAAGGAAGATACAACTAATGCTCTAGATAGACATATTTGTGAGAATGGTTCGATACACAATTTTACATTTATAGTGCTAGAATTAGTCTTTATGAGCCTCTGATTGGGAAATATTAAAATATGGCAGAGAAAGTGGAGGTAAAGTGGATCATTAGACTTCAGGCTGATAGACATTTCGGCCTGAATGATAAAGTTTCATTGAAACCATTCCTAATAGATAGACCATTAAATAAGTAGGTTAGGGTCACAGATCCCCCTTTTTGATGCATATGTTTTTGTTATATATGTTTTTATTATATGTTCTTATGGATGTATATTTCCTTTACATATGTTATTTAAGATTATATGCATGAAAAGTGGTATTTAGAAATGTTTTTAATGTATATGGTGACAGTAGGTTCAAATGAGATGTTTAACTTTAAGAAATTTCTTTGTATACCTTTATTAATTACCATTTAATGAATTTAGCTTTGTGATTGGATGTTTTGAAGCATTTTACTGTTATTTAAATAGACGGCTTGAATGTATTTTTTAGAGAATCTGAGGAAGCGTCGATTTAGACGCGAAAACGCTTACTACTTATTAAACGGTGTTTTCAGTCGTGTTTGTGTCTTTCTTTATTTGCTTTTGGATATATCAACATATAATACATATAGCTAGATATAAATAGATACAGATAGAGACATATAGATTGATATGTAGCTGATCTGGTTGAAACTCTTTTCTACTCCTGTTCAACTGTCTGTTGGTTGTCTTACAAATTTGCTTTGTATATTTTTTATTAAATACATTTCTTCCAGTATTTTGAGTAATATTGTGTATTATCCTAAGTACAGAAAATGCATGGTGACATCTGCTTCACTTATACTGCACTTTTGAATTCTTCTGTAACCTTTGATGAACTTGTCTCATCTGCTGGCTACATTATTATCAAATTCTAAAGACTCTGGCAGCATGAATAATTAAAAAAAAATATCTTTACATCTATACTGCCTAAGACTAAGTATGTTTCTTAGATCAGAAAAGTTGTTGAAAGATATACAAGGTTCATAGACTGAATAATGTGAAATAAAAGAAATCTAAGTTATGTTGTTTGATGCCTATTACAAATTAAAAATTACATGGTAAATTATAGTGCAGAGCACAGTTACGTCCTATTGTTGTAAATATTTATTTATACTTCATTATCCAAGTAAGTGAACTGGTCCAAGGATGCTTTTCAGCAACAACCTTAGACAGAATGGCAAAGACAATGACAAGTAAGTGCCATTAAGGCAGTTAACAAAGACTGAATGTATGAAGCATAGCCAGGCGTGACAGTGAATAGGTAAAATATTAAACATTTGTAAGAATGAATACATTAGTAATGCTTAAATATTTAATGCAGAAAAAATATAAATATACATATAAATATAATATATGTATATAATATATGTATGTATGTATGTATGTAGAGGAAATATTAATTATGTGTATACATTGGCACTAGGAGATGGTCACTGTTGATGTGACTCCCACATTCTAAGTACAAAATAGGATAAGGGGGGTTGGCATAGATGCCAATTTAATAATTTATTTTTTCAGTCAAGGGGTGGCATACATATTAATGATAGTGTAGCTTTAACAATTAAAGCAAATGTAATCACTTAGTAGTGTCATGTGATAAACAAGAGTTAGGGTGGTATTCATAGTCATGCCCTCTGTTTGTTCACAGCACTATTCCGCAAATAGTGTCAGTACCCGAATATGCAGATTTAGTCAGCATATGTGATTCACATTGACTACAGAAACACAAAGGTACTTTTGGTAAACATGCCTTCTTATGGCAAAGTACTCCACTACCTGTCCACTTCCCCTTATGTCTAGGGAACAGGTCATCACTCTCTCAAAGGCAAAAAATATATCCTCTATGGGACCCGATAACATCCCATGCTGCATCCTATATGAACTCAGGCAGGAACCTGCAGCACCATTGGGCACCCTGTTTAACCAAATCCTGAGTACTGGCTTCATCCCAGCTAAGTGGAGGACAGCCACTGTCATCCCTTTACACAAAGTGCAGCATCCACCGATCTGGGAAATTATAGACCCATCAGCCTAACTAGCCTGATCTGCAAGGCCATGGAATGGATTATCATGGACCTCATTAATAAGGACATTGGCAACCTCGAAACACTTGATCCCACACAGTTTGGCTTTGTCATGGGAAGGTCATGTCTGCTAAATTTGGTTGACTTCTTTGAGACAGTCACCAAAGCCATGGACGAGGGGAAGATGATGCACACCACCTACCTTGACCTGGCCAAAGTATTCAACACTATTCCTACGCGGGCATAATAGATAAACTCTCTCAACTAGGCATCAATCCATATGTTACCAGATGGGTAGCAAACTGGTTCAATGATAGAACCCACATAGTCAAAATAGGGGATGCCACCTCAAGCGGTAGACCCATAACAAGCAGCATACCCCAGGGTTTGGTCTTGAGGCCTGTGTTATTTGGGATATACTTTTCTGAGGTGCAGGCCAAAACCAGCTGGGTTATAGCTCACCAAGTTTGCAGATGACTGCAAGTTGGGTGCTGTCATCAGTTCCCCTAGAGATGTAGACATCCTCCAAGAGGGTCTCACTCAGACAAATGACTGGTGCCAGAAACATGGCCTCAAGCTGAATACCAAAAATGCATCATCATCCCCTTTGAGGAGAGTGACGTCCTCACAAATTATCACATTAATAACAATGTCCTAAGCATGCAATCAGTCGTAGGGATTTGGGAACCCAGGTTGATAGCAACCTAACTTTTGATCACCATATTGCTTCTGTTGTACAGAAAGCCTTCTACATGGCCCACTTCATAAGCAATGGTATCTCATCCAGGGACAAGGAGATCATAACATCTCTGTATTCATCCCTTATAAGACCTATTATTGAGTACAACACTCCTTTTGACATGTACCACGTAAAGCACAAGCAGCAGCTGGGGAGACCACAGAGGTTCATCACCAAGAGAATCTAGGGCCTCAAACATCAATAGGCGAAAAGCCCTATCCCTCTACTCAGTTTCATACAAACTCCACTTGAGTAACCCGCATGCTCAGCCTCAACCTAGTCTGTGACATCAACAAAACTTGTTGGCAGGACAGAGTAATATCCCGGAGACACCCCCATCTATGGAACAGACTCCCTCTCCACATCAAGCAGAGTATCTCTTTACCCTTTTTTAAGTGCAACCTGGATAACTGGATGGGAAACAGAAAATATACCCCTGGGATTCCACCGTGTCCCTACTGGATATGGACATCAGGTGCTGATTTGTCCAAGCATGGGCTAAACTCTTGGCTAGGTTTATAAGGGCCTCAAGGCCAATAGCCTAGTAAACTCCCATGATCCTATGAAAAGAGTAACATACTTAAGGCATCAGCATTAGGGTAAAAGTTACTATGAGGATAAGGTGCCTTTGACATTGGCATATTACTCTGATTCATAGAGATAAATGTAAAAGGGCTTCATTTGCATACAAAATGTGTAAAGGACCCTGAAATTACACAAATATGTTTAACAGCGTCATTAGCAGAGAAAATGCAGATTTCAAAGTATTGGAAATTAATATGATGTAGCTCAAAATGAGGTAAAATTTGTTTATTTTTGTGTTATTTTAGTTCTTTTGCATACATGGACAAACTGCTGAGGGGATCAGTGGGAAAAACAATTTATTTTGATGTCATTTTAGTGCTTGTTTGTACTTGGACAAACTACTGAAGGGATTGCTGGGAAAACTACTATTGATGTCATGTAATGATTGTTCATACATGGTCAGACTACTGAGGGGATTGCTGGGGGCTAGTTTATGCACTGCAAATTAGATATAAGAAGCACAGCAACATTTTTAACAATGTGTGTGCATTTGGCACTGGTATTTGACTGTGAATTGCAAGAACACTTCATCAGCATACAACGCTTTATACAACTTCTCATTTACATCTCATTACACTTTATTAGCATACACCAAATCATAGACATTGAACATTACAGTAAACTGCTTTTATGAATATCAGCCTAGCTGTGCTCACTCACGGACATTGTAGATATGCATATTACATTAACACAATGACTATGAATACTGCCCTTAATCAGTAAAGCTACATATTAGATGCACTACACTGGTGTTTATACATCATTTATGACTTATTCTGTTTAATATTGTTAAAATAAAAGGTACCATCTGTACAACTTTATTGATTTATTGCTAATAAATCTTTTTATTTAATATATTTATTATGTAAACACATATTTAGTATTAATATTTTTAAATAAGGGGTGCCATAGATATTAATAATACTATAAGCTTAAAGATTAAAGCATTCCTAATTGATTAGTATTGTTACATGACAATTTAGACTTAATCAGTATGCTCTCAGTAAATATACATGGTAGATGTCTTAAACTAGTGTCTGTACTTCTTAATTTATGACCTATCCTCATGTTTAATGTTATTTTAATAAAACATATAAAACTACAACATTTAGCTATTATTGTCTCTAAGTATGAAAGAGAATAACCTTGTGAAAGCATTTGATTCTCATCTGAAATAGTGACCTTTGGTTCTTCTTCTACTTTTGGCTGTTTATCTGGTTTGCTCTTTGATTCAGAAGACATGAAAGCAAGTAAAGATAATACAACTGGTGGCCATTAACTGACACAATTTCTACAAAATAGATGAAACACTATTATATCCTTAAGGAGGTCATTTGCATATAACCCATGGGCTTCCACTACAGGCGTTTTAAGGTATTACACAATGAAGACTCTAACTTTGCTGGGTTTTTCTTCTAGTATTTTCTATATAAGGGCATACTTTTTGCTTCACACTTGAAACCTTTCAACAATTTAGAATTAACTTCATTGCACGTTTTATAAAACTATACAGTTACTTGTCTTATGTCCCATGTTCTTTAGTGTAAATCTATTAATCTAGCTAATATTTCATAGTTTTAAAGAATGTTTTAGATACTGTATTTTAGTAAGTGAACTCTAAAATTACATACTGCAACACAGCATCAGACTTACTGCTCTGCATTGAGCTTTTACTGCATACAAGCTAAGGTTATTAAATATACCAAATTTAAGTGAAAATATGTCAGTATTTCCCTACTTCAGTATTTTGGTGGCATATGATGCTTTCAAAATAAATCACTGCTTTAACACACAAACAACAAATTCCCACATATGACAATCCTAAATGTGAAGCTATTGGTTGGGCATGCTGACATTGCTGAAGAGAATGACTGATTATTAGTAGCTGGAAGGTATCTACTGCTCCTTTTCAGTGAATGCTAAATAAGAGAATGGTTCATGTTTGCAGAAACATGTCTTGAGGCTCCTTTTTTCAACCCTACATGGTGCTGCTTGACAAAAAGGTGAAATCACTACTCATACTGTTCATGGATTCAGTATTAAGGTGTTGTTATAGCTAAACTCAACATATTATCATGTGACACCTGGAAGAATTGTTAGTGAATTAGTGAACACATTGGAATGATGGGGAAAAGACAAAACAAATGATGATTGAAGGAAGTGTGACTCCAAATTGACGCAGATGAACAGTAATTAACAAATAATACGTTGCTGCCCTGGATTACTGGCTTTACTGCAAAAGCTCATCCAGACTCTGCCTCAACTTGCTGTGAAAGAAAGGCTAGTTTGCTTTTGCTTTCGTGTATATTGTATTACATTACTGCCTTCTTCTATTTTGTATATTGTGATTTGTTTTCTTTACACTGTGTTTTACCTGTATACTGCTTTTAATTACATATTTACACTAGGAAAGAAACCGCAGTTGTGTCTCTTGTCAGTCACACAGAAATTAGATCAGATCAGTTAAGGTTAATTATCTCTGAACTGAGGGTGGAACTAGGAACTAAACCTTCTATTAAGGGGGTAAAAGAAAACATTTTAAGGCTTTACTGGAAAAGCTCACTCAGACCCTGCCACAACTTGCTGTGAGAGAAAGGTTAGTTTGTTTTTGCTTTCTTGTATTTTGTATTATTTTATTGTCTTCTTCTATTTTGCATATTACGATTTGTTTTCTTTACACTGTGTTTTTCTTGTAATCTGATTTTAACTGCATATGTAAACTTGGAAAGAGACAACAGCTGTGTCTCTTGTGAGTCACAGAAATTAGAACTGGTCAATTTAGGTTAATTATCTGTGAACTGAGGGTGGATCTAGGAACTAAACCTTCTATTTAAGGGGTAAAATAAAACATTTAAAGGCTTTACTGCAAAGGCTTACCCAGACTCAGCCGCAGCTTTCGATTTTGTATATTATGACTTGTTTTCTTTATTCTGTGTTTTACTTGTGTTCTGCTTTTAATTGCATATTTAAACTAGGAAAAAGACTACAGCTGTTTCTCTTGAGTCACATAGAAAAGAAGTTTCACAACCTGGTGCTGTTGTGTATTTAAACTCAACTGCCTTTGTAGTTGCCTGCCCCTTTTGTTAATTTGACCACATATCTCCTTCCCTCTTCCCTTTCATTGTTTGCTGTAAGTAAGCATAAAATTATCATTTTGTGAAATCACTCCCCTTCAACTATTTAAACTTATTGGTTATCCCACTATATTCCATAGAACCAGAATACAAAGTGTCCACCCCCTTCTATCTTGATCCTTTAAAATTAGTGGCTCTTCACTTAGATAGCTAATGCTTAAGTTATCCGCTCTTTCATATCTAACTACTTAGTGAACATTGCAGCTCTTAGGATATCAACCCATTTTTCATCTTGCCTTTCAAATCTGCAACATCTACTCCAATTGGAGACCCCAGATTCTGCCTCTCAGTAGTCATCTTGGGATTAGCTCTTCTGTTTGGTTCCTGGTGAGAGAAGGGGCACAGATACATTATTTCCTGGAGACAAGCCTAATAACTGCTTTGTATGTGTCAGCTTGGAATTTGTTCTTATATTTTGCTCCTGGTGAGAGATGTAGCAGAGTGCATTGATTCCTGACTGTTTCTGGTTGGGTGGTGAGTGCCTGTGTTTGATGTTCCTGATTGGTCTGGTTGCTATCAAGGCATCTACCATTGAAAGGCTACAGCAAACCTACAGACCCTTGCATCATCTGGGATAAGTCTCTGGATCACCAAACAGGTTGTGGCCTTCTTCTCATCTTGGCATTGGTGTTAATGTTTTGCTTCTGGTGAGAGAAGAAACAACAGAGCATTGTATCCCAGCAGAGTGAAGGTGAGAATAGCACTAGAAGTAGCCAGGCAGTAGCCATTTATGTGACTCTAGTCTTTTCATCATTCTTGACATGCTAATTGTTTGTTTTCACTAGGTACTACTTGATTTGTTTGTAACTTTAGAATAGCTGCCAAAGTACTTTATCCATAAATCATCAAGGTCTACTTATTAGTTTCCCCTCAAGTGTTTGGCAGTGCCCTGTGTAAAGACAGACAACTTGAATAACATTTTTCATGTAAAGGATCAATCAAAAATATTTCACCAATACCTAATTGCACACAGGACAACTAGTTTGCAGTGACAAGCATTGCCCCAGGGTTGCAACCCAGATCCTCCTGACATTGCTGTATATTCTCACTCCAACTGTCTAATCAATAAAAATAGGACTGTTGCTATAGATATGAACTTTCCCACCATCTCTGTTACCAGTTTGGTGGATATGGGGCATCCTGAGGTGATGTGGTGATGTATAAATTGCCTCATGTTTACTGACAGCCAGTTAATTCTCAAACAAACTAATATGGTATGTGAGAGATGTATCTACACAATGTCACTGGAAGCAAAGCTCTTGCATAAAAGTCCTCCTAATGTCAATAAGGTTGTTAGTAGTACGTATGCTGCATCCATCACACACAATTCAAAACAGACATATAGCATACAGACCCACATATGCTGAGGTGCTTAAATGTGACCTTCCTAAACCCCAAAGACCTCCTAGATGAAGTACATGTAACAAATACCCTCAGCAGCCCCAAATGCACTCATTCAAAATAACACTCACATCAGCACATGCAGTCACATCTTATGGAGCCTCTACTGCTAAGCCCATAAAGCAAGACACCACACAATCTAACATTCTAGTCATTGGAGACTCCATTGTGAGACACACTGATTCCCCATTCACCAGGATGAGCTAGGAGAAAGTCACTTTCAATTGCTTATTAGGGGCTAGGATCCACCACATTATGCATGCACTTAGATCATTGGACCACAAGTAACCAGTATGACTCAGTCATAGTTCATGTGGGTGTAAATGGCCTCAGATGTACCTCCCAAGACTGCATGAAGAGAGACATTATGGAGCGCTCAGAATACATGTCCCAAGCTGGTATAAGCCTAGCATTGAGAAACATTATACCTTCTCCAAGGATGATGCCACAGTATGAACAAAAGATGACTAATTTTAATAATTGGCTTAGTTTCTGGTGTCATTCTAAGAGGGTGGGACATTTGTTAGCATGGAAGAAGATGGTCAACAGACCATGGTGCTTTGCAGGGATGGTCTGCACCTCTCCCATCTAGGCTTTCGAATATTAGCTAAAACATTATCTTCCCCCATAGTACCTTTTTTAGGCAATAGCAAACTGAAAGTACTTCTGACACAGCAAATCAAAACAAAGAAAATCTAAAGGAACTACTGCTCAGTGCTAGGAGTCTACTCAAAGAACTTCACTCCCTAGAAGCTCTCTTCACCCTAGAAAATTCTGATATCTGTGCAGTCACTGAGACATGGTTTAAAGCCACAGAGAGCACACGGACAGTGTAAAGTTATAATGCCTTCCACAGAACTTAGACCAGTTACTTCACAGACAGGAACTAAAGGTGGAGTACAAATTTCCATAAAAAATAAATATACCTCAATGCTGGACAAAAAGGACAATGCACATGAACTTCTCCATGTTCAAATCACCATAGACAAAATCTAATCCCACTTCCTTGCAAGCTATAGGTCCCCCTCTATGACCCAGGAAACCCACTCCATGTATTTAAACTTACTGGAAACACTCACCATTCAACCCAATACCATATTCATGGATGACTTTATTTATCTGACTATTAACTGGGAATATTATATGACGCCAAATGTACAGGCACAGAGATTCCTGGATTTTGTAAACAGAAACTCCCTGGACCAGATTGTCAATACAACAACCAGGGATACAACCCTACTAGATTTTGTCCTAACTAATATGGGAGAGTGCTTCACATCCCTTAGTGTAATGTCTTCCCTGGTAAGGTCAGACCACAAAATGGTCTTCTTTGAAGTAAAAATAAAACCTGTACCAGCTATCCTTGCCTGATTCTGGTTTGGTTCATTTATTAGGCTTGGTACACATATTTTTTTCTGTACCAGCTAACTCTGGAATACTCAGGAACTACTCAAAGGATAACTTCCTGCTATTAAGTGATAACATGGCAAAATTTCAAGCCCCCATAAACCCTGAGAACACTGCTGCCTATGCAGAACTGTTCAGAGAAACCCTATACAAGCATGTTAATAGCTGCACAGAGGCAGCTGTACCCACCAAGAAGAAGTACAGAACTAACTCAACAAACAAGCCAATCTAGTGGAATCACAAAATCAGTAGGCTGTATAACAGGAGGAAGAAAATTATGGCAAAAATTAGGAGGTGCAGCACCCAGCAAGATAAAAGCACTCTCATCAAATTAAGCAAACAACTCAGAGGACAGACAAAGTCTACCAAAGCCATATTTGAGGTAAATTTGCCCTCCCAGGCCAAGAACAACATGACATTTTTTAGCTATGTCCATAACATGAAAGGCAATAAACAATTGTGTGCAGAGCACATTGTAATGGAGATGCTTATGTTGAGCAAGAAGATGTAACAAACCTACTTGCCAAAAATTCAGCTCCAACTTTACCTCTTTCTCCCCCTCAACCTTCCCTCGGGAAATACCATTAAATATAACTCCCCCTGCTATAACTATGGAACAGGTCCTTTATGCTCTCTGTAAAGCCAAGAACATTGCATCACTGGACCCTGACAGTATCCCAAGATGCTTTCTAAATAGCATGAAACATGACCTATCAGGCCCTCTGGAATTGCTATTTAACTATAGCCTCCACACAGGGTTTGTGCCTCATGAATGGAGAACAGCAACAGTCACCCCTCTGCACAAAGGTGGGCCATCTACAAACCCTTGAAACAACAGATCTATAAGTCTCATTAGAATTATATGCAAAGCCATGGAAAGAATTCTCATGGAAATGATCAGTAATGATATGGCAAACCACCAGACACTGGAACCAACCCAATTTGTTTTTTCAAGGCAGGTCATGCCTACTCAGTCTGTTAGACTTCTTTGAGAAGGTCACTAAAGCAATGGATAAGAGCAGAATGGTTCTCAGTGCCTACCCTGACCTGGCCAAGGCATTTGACACAATAACCCGCTTGGATATTGTTGACAAACTCAAGAGGTTAGGTTACAAACCCATATGTTACCCAATGGACAGCCAACTGTCTCACAGATAGGACCCAGGAAGTTAGAATTGGGGAGTCCACCTCTACAAAGAGGCCAGTGACAAGTGGAGTTCCTCAGGGATCAGTCCTGGGTCTACTGCTTTTTGACATTTACTTCTCTGAAGTTAAGACCAATGTCAGTTCCTCTTGCTGATTAAATTTGTAGATGATTGCAAATTAGGATCTGTCACTGAATCTTAAACTGACACAATTGTTCTCCAGGGAGGGCTTACACAGACATATAACTGGTGTCAGAGCTATGGACTAAAACTAAATGCCAAGAAATGCATAACAGTATCCTTTGGGAAGTCATTCAACCATGGTAGCTATCATATTGATAACATACCCCTTAGTGTTGACCCAGTAGTCAGGGACTTAGGTACACACACAGACAGTAATCTAGCCTTTGACCATCATATGCCTACAGTAATGAGGAAATGATTCTATGCTGCGCAACTTATAAACAAAGGTAAGACATCTAGGTCCAAGGAAGTCATTGTTCCACTCTATTTGCCATTCATCAGACCTGTCATTGAGTACAGTTTAGTATGTACATAACTAGGCATATCCAACAATTGGAACACACACAGAGGTTCCTCACTAAAAGAATACAGGGCATAAGTAACATGTCCTGTGCAGACCACCTCAAGGCCCTATCCCTGTAGTCTCCTACAGGCTTTTGAGGGGAGATCTATGCCTGATATACAGGGCATTGTCAGACCCCACTCTGATGGGCCTCCTGCATACCTACAAAACAGACAGCACCAGAATTACCCATTCTAAAGACTTAAACCTTGCTTGTAATATAAACAGGACCTGTTGGAGAGACAGGTATGTATCACAGAGACTACCCCATCTCTGTAACAGGCTCCCTGTCCATGTGAAGCAGAGTTCCTCTCTAACCCAATTCAAGTATAACTTGGACAATTAGATGGGGAACAGGAAATTCATCCATGGTTTGGCACTTCTGTTTATAATGGACACAGTCAGCCTCTAAATGTTTCATCTCCCAGACCCCTGCTTCTAAATGTTTCATCTCCCAAGCCACTGCTTGCACCTATCAAGGGTATCATAACTTGTCAGAGAGTTGGGATGCATGGCTAGGCTTAAAAGGCCATTGTGGTTGTTAGCCTAGTAAATACCTGTGACCCTATGAACCTATTATATTGTTGTATGGTATAGTACACTGTATTCAGTAGGAAACTTCAGTCGTACATGGCAGAAAAGGAAGAAGGTATGTATCACATAGGGGAGATACAGCTACCTAAGGTTTAACTACCCCAGTCAGAAAGACTTTCTGTATGCTAGCTTAAGTATCATTCTCTTGTTTATATGCTTCCAAGGATTCTAAGTTTTATTTGGTGTTCTAGGAATAGTTCATGCCATATGTCATCAGTGTAATCAGATTTCTTACTTCAAGTACAACATATTCCACTATGATTACTTTAATTTGGTATTCCATTTTCTTTGGTTTCTGCTTTGTTATTCTCTCTCTCTTTTTCTTTTTTTTCCTTAACCTTTCCTTTTTTTCTGCTGTTGTACCCTTACCTTGCTGTCTGTATTTATTAACACTAGGAATCATCAGTGTGTGCTTTGGAATAAATAAGTCTGTTGCAAACTGATTTGTAGTCAAAATGCACTCCATTTATTTCACACTTTAATGTTTCTTTCACAACATAAATGTACCCTGCCTATTTAAAAAAAATGTTCTGTCACATGACAATACAAGATTCTGCAACTAATGGTATATCAGTTTGTTGACTCCTTACTAGCTGATACCTGTTGGTTGTTGCTTGAAAGAACATCCCAAATTATCATGAGGTTGTGATATTTCTGTGAGAACTTCATATATGTTTTAAGAAATTGTAAAACCTCAGGGATGATGAAAACATAGAAACACTTCAGAGTGAAACAAATAATACGATGAATAAACTATTCACTAAGAATTACATTAAACAGATCAGTCATTTATTTTTATTTTTAATTTAAACTTGTTTTCCGGGGTGGTATACTGATCACGGATGACAATTTGCAAGTACTTCCCGCAGGTGAAATAATTCACAAAGAAGAAAAAAGAGAGAAGAGAGACTCATTAAGCTGTACATATCAAAAACAGAATGAAGGTATCAATATGTAATAGCAGCAATTAATAGAATTAGCAAAAAGTAGGAGAGAAATGCAGATTTTACAGTTAATGTGATCATGTTTCAGGTTTACATCATGGTGGAAGTGCTGTGGGGTAATGAGAGTCAGGTAAGGAGAGGATGATGGGGAGTGTTAGTAGCTGAGACAGAGTAAGGCTAGAGGTTGACAGGCCCTTATGTTATATGGCCTGCTGTGTGGCATTATAGTTTAATTTGGTGTAGATACATTTAAGTTAATTTCTTGTGGTGGGGAAGGAGTATTGTAGTTCCTTAAAGTGTTTGAGGAGGGATTCCCATATTTGAGGAGCAAGGATAGAGATAGCATGGTCAGTGCAATGTATCATGCTTTGTGGGGATTGGAGATGGGGGGGGGGTTGTTGGGAGAAGAGTCTGAAGCTGTAGTGAGTGTTTAGTATAAAGTTTGGAAGCTGGTAGTAGAAATGAGTTCAGCTGGAGAGGTTTGAAGATGAGAGAGCTTAGTTGTAGGGCTACTCTGTCCTGCACTGGGAGCAGTGTATTTTTTCTAGGGGTGAGGCATTGGTGCTCATTAGATGGTGAGTTGGTGATGAAGTAACAGATTGTTTTTCATAGTCTGTAGTATGGAGGAGTTTTACTTAGACAATGTGGCTATGATGGGCAGCCCATATTAAAGTTGGGCCAGAAGGACTCCTTTGCCTGTAGCTGTCCTAGCTGGTTTGAATAAGTAGGAGAGATTTTCCTGGCCCAGAAGAGAATTGAGTTAACTTTTACCCTCATTTTTTCTATATGGGTCTTTTTGCAATTCTATTTCGATTATTGGGTGGTTGTCTCTGGCAAAAAACAAAAAGTCAGCACTCAGTTGTCAGCAAAATAGATTTAATCACTTGCATTTCATACCCCGTCTCTGGACCTAAAGAGTATCATGTAATCAGCATAGAGGATGAGTTATAGATTATGAAGGTCATGAGGTAGTTTGTTAAGGAAAACAGAGAGGAGAAAAGAAGAGAACAGAAGGGAAGGGAAGAGAATTTTGAGACACTTCCATTGAAAGAGCTGTGGTGTGATAGAGGGAAGAACCTAATTTAACTGTGAAGAATCTGTTTCACAAGAAGTCTTGGAACTAGGGGAAGGATGTGTTACAAATGCCAATGTTCTGAAGAGAGCAAAGGAAAAGTTAGTGGTTGATAAGATCAAAAGTGTTTGTTAGGTCAATGAATATTGCTCCTCTCAAGTGTTGAGGAGAATGTCATCAGATAGGCACCAAAGTGCCATCATTGTACTATAACCTATCCAGAATCCAGTCTATTTTAGGGTAAGGAGATGGTGTTGCTGAATATAGCTTTTGAGTTGGATATAACTTATTTTTTCTAGCAGCTTGCCAAAAGTGGACAGGATGGAAATATGATGGAAGTATAGGGTGTTTTTAGGTTCAGGTTGTTTGGGCAGGAGATCATGTGAGCTATTTTCCAGTTGCATGACATTATATTTTGTGTCAGACAAAGGTTAAAGATGTGATGAAGAGTTTTCAGTTAGAAATTTCCTGAAGAGGTAGAAAACAGGACTATTATGCATTATGCTGTATCTTAATTTTCAAAATTTGTCACATCCATTCCAATTATTTTATGCATTAAATTCATGGCATGGTAGTATCATATCATCCTTTTGCAATCTGCTGTCCACTGTTCTAGAAGCAAAACATCTCTTTTCACTGGATCCCACAGCCTCAAAGTAATTAAAAATATCCCCATCAGTCTTTACCAGACTCAGATTTTAAGTCCAATGTAGCTGTCATAGCAAACAGCTTCCTTATCAAATCTCAGAATGTGAAATTTGCTAACATGACTGTGAATGTGAAAGACAGAAACATCTTGTATATAGTATATAGTATTTAGAAGAAACTCCTGTAAACAAGGAGATGGCTGTAATAACTTCTTTTAATAGGCCAAGATGATCTAAGAAGTTATTGTCCCTGCTAACAAAAGATTGTTCTGGTCACAAACAATAAGACAGCCTTAGAATTATAGAAATAATCCTTGTTGATTTTAGCACTAATCATATCTTTGGCTCACGTCTGTCAGTTAACAAAGAGGATTAAGGCTTGGAGCTGTTAATAAGCTGTTTCTTGTAGTCCGAGGTACATGGTTAGATTCTGTCTACCACTATTTGTCTACTGTGAGACTGAGTTAACAGTTAACCAGTCAGTGCTCTCAGGTCACCCTGTGAAGGGGACACCGAGCCCAGTGAGCTTAGCTGCTTAAGTAATGAATTAAAAAAAGGGCAGGAGAAAGAAGTAATCTTAGAGTTTGGTCTTGTATGCCAGGCATAGGACATAGGTACTTAAAACCATTCAGTGGTTGTTCTCATCAGGGAATTCTAATCTGGTATATCATTCACCACTTACTGCAGAACATTACAATGACTGTTTGAAGATACATACTTCCACAAAACACAGAGGCCTATAGATTTTCTTAGGTACATGACATGCAAATCTAAACAAACTTAGATGATCATGTGATCATCACCTCTTTAAATATGTCATTTTTAGCAGAATTTGTATTGCTTCAGTGATTATCCTATTCTCCATCAGCTAAATCAAAGAAAGATGAGATCAATTTGACAGAGCCAGGCCCTATTCATGTATTGCTGTAGAAATCAAAACCAGGGAAATTAATGCAAATTTTGACTTGATTGAAGCAGCTTATTATCATCAGCGTCAACATTTGCAAACTTTTTACCTGAAAGAAGATGTTGCAGCCAACATTGCAGACTCTTTATCAGTAGCAGAATCTTAACATTTTTCATGCTGCTATAACAATGTATCAGTTTCTCTGTAATAGATGTACATTGAAATCCACACTCATTTTAAGTGTAACTGGAATGCCTGCTGCTAGTTTATAGCTATCTACTTGCAGACAGACAAAATGGACAGCCTGGCACATACACATGCAAGAATGGCCTTAAGCACTTGCACGTATCATTGTGTATGTTAAATGGCTAGACGTGTTATTCAGAAAAATCAACCTGGCCAGGGTGAAATGTAATTTAAATTTTTATATGAATGAACAAAAACTCATGCCGATATTTTTGAACTACAATTTAGTTTGCAGCAACTTGTTATACTTTACTATAGCATTTGTAATAGGGGGACTGCACTGCAGTAATTTGACACAGTGTGTTTCAGCTTGGCATGTAATTATTTATTATTTTACCACATATAATGCAGAAGGCATGAGCATGCAACTGTATTTTTTTTGATAAATCAGCCAACAGGAGACAGATCACTAATACAAGGTAACCCAGAACTAATTGTGCATAATGTTTTTTATGTCTCAGTTTATACCCAGAAGAAACTGGAAGAAATGTATGAATTTGTAAAATACATATCTTTTATTACTTTGTTTTTATCACAAGTCTGCACATACTTATGGCTTCCTCAGATAGTTGATCCAATAATACATTTTAGTTATTCTGAGTCAGATGCTCACTTGTCTGTATTGCAAACATTCCTTAACATCTGACTCTTTTATAATAAAGGAGCCATATTAGTAAAAGCATCATGTTTTGCAATTTTTCCCAGATTATAGTATATTTGATTCATTTCTTTAGATATACATTTCAAGATCAATTAAAATATGTGTATCCAGTTACAACAAAATACAATTGTAGGCTTATGTATAAATTAAGCAAACAATTACTATAAAATATAGATGACAATTAGCATATTACAGCCTGATGAGCATAAAACACAAGGCTCAGTCTGCAGGCATCATTCTGAAATGTAACCATTATGACTAAATAAACTGCTGCTTTCATTAGTGAAAAAATGGAACACTCTAAAACTTCTGTGACAGTTGTCAACACAAGTGACTGAACTGGCCATCAGGGGGAAATGAAGTTCATGCCTTTCTCTAATCTACAATGACAATACTCAGACTTGATATAAGTAAAACATATGCATTATCTGAGAGGTGAAAAATGTGTGCTTAAAACTGAATATATGGACTATGGTGGTAGAAGAACCAAGTAGTTTCTTTGCTAGATTCAAGGTTACAACTAACCTAACACATTTTACCATCCTAAAAAAATGTTGGGTGTAATGAAAGAGGAACAGTATCCTGTATTTCTGCAAAGTGTGCCACACTAATGGTAGGAGTGGTGTCTGTGCCCTTATTAGCCAGTGTGTGCCTGCCATAAAGCCCAGTAGCACTGTGTCACTAAGCTATTGGCCAGCCCATGTCCAACTACCCAACTTGGATTTCCTGTGATAGCTCTGTTGAGTGAAAAGCTGGATGTAAACCAATCACCCCTGTCAAACATGAACTACGGACTGCTATACTCACTATAGATTCACTGACAAGCTGGAGACTTGAAGTGGATGACATGATGATAAGAAGGAGGCTGAACGTTCTCTGTATACAGGAGACAAGATAGAAGGGCTGTGCAGACAAGACAATTGGCTTGGGATCCAGAGTCCACTACTCAGGAGGAGAACAGACTACAAATGGTGTAGGAGTTGTGTTGAGGGAGAAGCTTGATAAGACAGTTAAGGATGTCATCAGAATTAGAGACAGACTCACGGCAATCAAACTCCAGTGTGAGGATAGTGCAGTATTCATAATCTCAGCCTATGCTCCACAGCAGGGTTGTGATAATGAGTAAATGAGTGCATTCAGACAGCAGTTGCGGGACCTGCTAGATACAACAGGATAACATAAGTTGGCATTGATAATGAAGGACGTGAATGCACATATTGGCAAAGACAGAACAGGATATGAGGACTGCCTGAGTCCACATGGGTGGAGTAACAGAAATAAATAAAGGCCAGTTTGGACTTCTGTATGTCAAATGGCTTGATGGTGGCCAACTGGTTCAGCAAGAGAGACAGTCACAAGATCACATATAGGAGTTGTTGACATGTAACTCACGTAGAGTTCCTCCTGGAAGGAAAGAACACAGGGGTAGAATCAATGATTGCAAAGTCATCCTCAATGAAATAGCTAGCCAACTCAAAAATCACTGGTTGCCACAATCAGCTACAAGCAGTGGTCAGAGAAGGCTCTAAGGTCAATACGGACTAGGCTAAAGACCTGGAAGTTGACTGGAGAGAAAACACAACAGCTGAAAGAACTACTTAGGGCACTAACACCTCAGGAAGAAGAGGAAATAGGTGGAGTTGAAGAATGGCAGTCTTAAAACAACATGTATGTGGACTATAAAACAGATATACAGCTGAGACAGATATGGAAATAAGGTTTCATAAGGAAAGTGGGAGGTGGAAATCAGAAGTCCAGGAAATCATCAAACGAAAGAAATAGTCCAGGAAAAAGTGGGAGATAGAAAAGATGGACCAGGCTAACAAGGAATACTAGTTGGCTAACAAAGAGGCTAAGAGACCAGTTTCAGTATTGAAGAACAAGGCATCACAAACATTCTTCTAGCTTCTGGAAACTCTGTCAGGTTGCAAGGTAAAGACAGAAAGATAAAGATGATAGTCGACAGGCACCCTTCATAAGGGATGTCAGCAACAACATGCTCACTGGTTCTCAGGACAGCAAAGGCAGATGGAAGGAGTATTTCCAGCAGCTTTTAATAAAGAAAACACCCACAGAAACTGTACTGCCACAGACACAGCCTACAATGAACAGAGAAGAGGAGCCCACCCTAGAAGAAGTAAAAACAGCACTAAATACAATGAACACAGGGAAAGCAGCAGGCTCAGATGAGGTCATAGCAGATATTGGCTGAGTTAGGGGAGAAATGGCTTCTGAAGGTACTTATTCCAGGCTTTGTTGCACTATAAATATTAAGCTTTTTCATGTGCAATAACTAACTGATGTGTATATTTAATGTTGGTTCACACCTTACCTTACTGTAGGACTCTATGAAGTGCAATATAAATCACACTGTGCAATATTCATGCTGACCATTCCATATACTGCTTAGTTCTTATGTTATAGTAATGTCATGTACATGTTGTTACTCCATTCTAATTATATGTAAATTGTGTCTTGTCATTATGTTATTTTATTCTGTTTTTTACTTTATTTTATTTTATGCTATGCTATTTTATTCCTTTTCTTCTCTGCATGTATGTTTTTGCACTGGGAACAAAGCATCACAATTTCTTTCAGCTACACTGTCGTGTAGTTGTGAATGACAATAAAGTTTTCTTTGACTTTGACTTATAGCAGAATGACTAGAAAGGTGTATCCCAGATGACTGTAGAATAAGTATACTAGTGCCATTGTACAAGAACAAAGTGGACATTCACAACTGTGGGCAGTACAGAGATATCAAACTCTTGTCACATTGCATGAAAGTTCTAGAGAAGGTGCTTAATAATGAATATGCAGAATAGTAGGAAGTAAGATGAGAAATGAGCAGTTTGAATTCAGATCATGATGCAGCACAACTAACCAATGTTTGCAGTGACACAGATAGTTGAGAAGAAGAAGAGATGAGGAAAGATTCTAAATAGGCATTTCTAGACTTGTAGAAATCCCATGGCAAGGTCTCAAGAAAGTTGATGTGAGAAGTCCTTTGACAGTTCAAAGTCACAGACTATGCACAAGGACCCAATGACACAAGTATGAACAATTTTTGGACTCACATAGGTGTTCCCAGTGGAAGAGAGTGCTCATTAGGGTTCATCTCTGAGCCCACTGCATTTCATACTGGTGATGGGCTACATTAGCAAATAGGATGGATGGGTTAGATCAACAAAGCTGGTGTATGCGGAATTGTGTCATTACAGGCAGACTCTGAACAAGAACTGCAACAGAGGATGTGGGAATGGAATGCTAAATTGAAGGTGCACAGGATGAAACTGAGAAATGATAAGGCACTTGTAATGTCAACAAATGTTATCAAAATAAGCTGAAGACTGAGATATAAGTGAAAACAACAGCTTCAAGTACCTGGGAAGGGTAATTGAGGAGAATGGAAGCCTGAATAAGGAGGTCAAAGCTAGAATAGGAGGGGCTATAGCCAACCGGTACAGAGTATCAAATGTAATATATGACAGAAGAATGCCAAGTAAGTTGAAAAGTAAGGTGTACAAAACAGTGGTATAACCAGTACTACTATATAGCACTGAAACCTGGGCAGTGAAGGCAGAGCAGCTGTGGAAGCTAGAGGAAATGGTGATGAAATGCCTGAGATCAATGGTAGGATGAACACATTGGGATAGATGAAAAAATGAGGACATCAGAGCACAAGCCTGAGCAACTCCAATTGCAGAGAGCATCAAAGAGAACAGATTATGGTGATTCAGGCACATGGAACACACAGGAAGAAGAAAAGAGGAAAAAATGGCTTCCAGCAAAGAGATGGATGGATTGTGTGACAGAAGATCTGTGTCAGACAAACTTGACTGCTGAAAAAGGTAGGAGATTGGCATTGAATCAAGCGAGATGGTAGCATTTGACGTGACACTCCACCCCCATGTAGAAAACAGAAAAAAGAGAGTAGATGTTAATGATGATGTTGAAAAAAATGTTAATACCTGTCTAGGGTTTACTGTATAGCACTGCATATCAAACTGTCTGCAAGAACCAGGCTGACTCTTTTTCTCACAGTGTGGATTCACAAGTTCATTTCAAGTTTACAAACTGCAGTGCTTTGAGAAGCTGATTGCTATAACCCCAGTGGTATTTTATACTTTCCAAATCCCAAGATTACTCTTCAAGGAAGTTAATGAGTGGTTTCTGACTGTACTTTGAAGCTTATTCCTTAATCTGGGAAGGTATTCTTTAATGTATCTGCCATGTTGTCTTCTATTAATGATACTTCTTTTTAGCATTAGGTTCCCTGACCTGGTGTTAGGTCCTCCAACAATCAATTACTGACATATACTTTCAGATCCAGCTATATCATACATTGTCATCAGAGGTTACTTTTAAGTAACCTATATGAAATTGAATATAATTACTGTTCTTTCAGCTTTCTTTGAATAATTCAAAATTTCCAACCCTGTGATTTTTCTAGTAAGGACTCAATGAATCTTTGTATCTTTTCAAATTCTTTCAAGTGACTTGTTCAAAGCAGACAAAGAGCAACATATAATTCACTATTGTGATAAATTATGGGGAAATAAAATGGTATAGGGTTCTCCCTGGGGTTTCCAGACATGCATTTGAGCTTTAGATGAACTGTAGAATAGGACATTTCTGGCATTGGTAGACACACACACAGGTTGATGAGGCTATATTTTCTGACATAAAATACCACTACAGATATGCTACAGCACTACATTTGTGGAAAAAGTTCAAATGCCATTACAGATAGCTTATTTGTATTGTCTGGCTGTAGAGGACAGCTAGAGATGAAAACTTATAGTCAATGATCTGTCTAATAAAACTGCTATGCACTATCTACTGTTTACTTACCTTTAAAACAATTTGAGTAGAATACAATGCTCATTTAGAATTACTTACATTTTCCTGTGTATTGAATTCCTGATATTTGATATATAGATATGATAAGATGCTTTTGACAACTTTATCAGGATATCACACAGTGAAATTCATGTGAACAAAAATCACAAAGCTTGTAAAATGTAAAGCATTTGTTTCCTAGTACAGGAAACAATATAGCAATAACCCATGACTGGGTGTGGGTAATGCTGGATTTACCCACGGTTGGTGTGGTTTGGTCATGAGGGCGAAGCCTGAGTGGCCAAACAAAGCCAACCGTGGCTAAATCCAGCATTACCCACACCCAAAAGTGGGTTATTGCTATTATACAATGGCATTATTTAAGAAAAAAAAAAATTACTTTTCTTAAATAATGGCATTGTATAATGCCTCCTTGCTGCCCTTCCGCAGCTGTCTGGTATTCTGTGGCAGTTTTGATGTACTGTGCATGCGTATACTTACGCAGTACATCAGAGCTGTGGGCAAAAGCAACGGAGAAAGCAAGATCTCCGTTGTTTTTTACAACCTGTCTTGTTATGTTAAACGAGTTTAACATAGCGAGACAACTTTACAAAAAGCAGCGGAGAATCTCCGTTGCTTTTTTTAAAGCTGTCTCGCTAGGTTAAACTCATTTAACATAACGAGACAGTTTTGAAAAAAAGCAACAGAGAAAGCAAGATCTCCATTGCTTTTTAAAGTGTCTCGCTATGTTAAATGGGTTTAACATAGCGAGACAGCTTTAAAAAAAGCAATGGAGATGCTCCGGTGCTTTTTTAAAAAGCTGTCTCACTATGTTAAATTCGTTTAACGTAGTGAGACAGGTTGTAAAAAGCAATGGAGATCTTGCTTTCTCCATTGCTGTAAAAAAAAAAAAGAAAAAAGAATTATACTAATGGAAAAAGTCCGGGCGACCAGACCTTTTTCCATTACTATAACTCTGATTTACAACGTGCATGCTGACCAATCAGTGTGCACATTTTGGAATATTAATGGGGGGGTCGTTGTATATTTGTTATTATCTAGGGAAAGAACTTCCTTAATATTAGATAAATCAACTTGCCATCTAGGAAAGCTTTTTGTGTTAGAAGTCAGTTTAACAGAGGAGCCCAAAATATATATATATATATATATATATATATATATATATATATGTATATATATATATATATATTTTTTTCTATATATATAAATCTAAAGTATTCATGTGTTAAGTAGGTAACTGACCTGATTTATCATGGACCCTTTTTAGCTTGATACATGCCACAAGGCTCAAGGCCAGAGTGAATAAATGTTTATACTTTTGCACAGGCAAACAACTTTTTTGGGGGGGAAAGAAACAAGAGAATTAAAAAAAACCAGATACAAATTCACTGGCAAAACAGGGAATGAGCACAGATGGTGATGAATGCTGAGCCCTGGATCTTGAAACTGTGGAGTAATGATTTTAACTGCCGAGTCACCATGCTACATAGAATGAAACACTCCATCCATAAATACATTGCCTATTATTTCCATGGGTCTCTTTATGCTTCTTTTATGTGGTATTTTTTAGGCATTGATGGATTAGGCTTACTTGGGTATAAACAGACTAAGCATTCATTTCATTCATTCATTCTCTTACCATCTGTTTTATCCAGTTCAGGACTGTGGGAAGCCAAAGCCTACGCTGTGCCACATCTCTTGTATATGGAATGAAACTAGAGCATTAGGTAAATGTTCATATGCAGACTCTACACTAAGGAAATACAAGATGGGAAGCTAACTATAAAACCATATACTACAATGCAGCAATGCTAACTGGGCTGCCTAAACAAGTCAAACATTTTCAATCAAATAAGCCTAATTGTTATGGTTTATGCTTCTTTCAAAATCATTTTGAAACTTACAAAACATCAGTTTCACTACAAATTCAGACTTTGTCTTCTGCCAAATACTATATTTAATTTATATACTTGCTTAATAATTAACCCTCTTTTATTAAATAAGTCATCCTCACATAGCTGATTCCAGATGTGACACAAGCTGAACATGATTTTCCTATGCAATTTTTCAAAATTGTTTCAAGTACTTCATTATAGTACACATAAGTAATTATATCCATGCTTACATTAACTATTTTCTTCACAAAAATATGTACGATATGACATTCCTAAAATATTGCATTTTTTTTCATTTTTTACAAAGAATGTGCTGAATGGTCTTCTGACACTTATAGCCTTGAACCTAGCGTTCTCTGGGATTCAGAAACATTGCTTATATGGTGGACCAATGGCTAATTATCATGTTCAAAGCTGCACACTGTGGCCTGATAAAAATTAACACTTTAATGAAGGAATCCACTCAAAAAACTCATACAGACCATGAAACCAGAAGCGCACATGATGATGGTTACATGTCTAATAAATCACAGAAGTGTCCATGCAGCATACACACAACTATGCATCCATATGTGCATAGTCAGACCACTATGAAAAGTCTCTGCAAGTTTATTCTTATTAACGGGGAGGAAATGGGTGGATAAGTCAGAAAGGGGACAGCAAGCAGGGGAACACACAGAAGAATAAGGGGAGGGAAAGACTGGGATGGGGTGGGGAAGCAGAGATATAATTATTTCTGACAGGTGCCATTACTTTTTAAACAAGGTAGACAGGGAAGGAAGTAATGGGTAGGTGTGCGCAGGAAAGAGGTTTTATGGATAGTAGCAGTGGTAGACTGAGAAGATGTGGGTCAGGTAGAACACTACACCAGGGATTCTCTGCATGTTATGCTTTGAAGGCACTTAGGAAAACAAAAAAGAAGAAAGATGGCTTGGGCTGGTGGGAAACACTAGACACCAGGGATACCCTGCATATCACACTTTAAAGGCTTTTAGGGAAAAAAAAGAAGAAAGATGATATGGGCTGGTGGGGAACACTAGACACCGGGAATACACTGCATGTTATGCCTTAAAGTCACTTAGTAAAAGTGGGTGGGTGGAGAGGCAATAGGTTATAGGGATACTTTGTACAGCCTGCCCTAAAAGTATAAAAAGATTCAAGTCCTATATCCTCCAACCAAGGTGAATGAGTCCTCTGCAAAATCACTAGACATCAGTGGTACTTAAAAATATTACCAAAGTGTTTACAAATATCTATATCTACATCTATATCTATCTATCTATACATCTGAAGTTATAGGAGGAAAAATGCTGCAGTGAAAAATTCTAGCCAACATAGTGTGCCACATATGCACAAACATGACTACATCATCTATGAGCAAACTACCACAGTACTTCAATGCACAGCTTTGTATGTGCCTGTACAATATTTGGATGGCAAGTATGTTTCTAATCTGCAGAGGTACAGATTCAGTTTATAGGATGACAGCTGTTAAATGGAGGAAGGCCAGCCTTGTCAGCTATGAGAAAAGGTGGGCTTGTCCCCAAATAATGACGTTCTTACAGATAAACTCCACCGCTGTTATACCAGCCATTGTGGGAGAGCAGTGACAGTGAGTGTGATTAAATCACTGATGATTAATGGTAGTAAGGGCTGGCGCCGTGGAGTTCTAGTGGACTAGAGTGAGATCTCATGCAGTATAAAGTGATTTATCATTGGAATATGCCACAAGGGAGCATATGGTCATATGTGGTTCTTTGCGATCTATGGCTTTAAGGATTCAAGCATATAGAATTATGTTTACATGATTGTTGTCTTTGTGAAGCATTATTTCAGCTAACCCATGGAGGACCAGTTCTCTGTCTCTCATCACTACCATCACTGGCACAGATGGGTTCCTCCCATCTAGGTTTAACATATTTTATATAGTCCTTCACAGTAGATTATCTGTGATTGCACTTCATTGTCTGGGAGCTGAATTGTGACATTCATATGTTAAAACATTGCTTGTTACTTTAATATCAGATGATGGAGATCTCTACAAATCTTTCATGCATCTATGGATAACATAATACATCTATCATAGGCCCTTACATAGACACTACCATGATTTTTTTTTGTCCTATAAGGGCAGCTCTTCTTTCAGTGGAATAACTTTTTCTTGAATAGTAATCAACCTTACTATATGAATTAGAAACATGCCAGAGCCGTTGAAGTAAATAACCGAGGTAGTAACAATGCCACACTCTGAGAGTAATATGAACTGCAGCTGATAAGGAGCTTTACTGAATGATCAAAATAATTAATTAAGCTTAAAATATTCTGTCGAAATGAAAGAAAAAGATGTTGATGTTTTAAGTAACTGTTACAGTAGTTACTTTTATTATAAACTTTCATGTTTAGACTAAAGTCTGTATCTTACATAACTCTCAACTGTCCAGATTTTTGCAGAATGTCCAAACTTGTGCCTCACATTTTTCATCTGTTCCTCATAAAAAATGTGGCTTTCAGGCAAATTATTCAATAATGCTAGATATTTTATTTTCAGACTTCATACCCTTCAGGAAATGCATGTTAATACAAAGCTTGTTATTCTATCAAATGTCTAAGTTTATAAGAAAAACATTTAAAAATCTGTCCCTGAGTTTGGGCTTTGTCCCCACATTGTTGTTGGCTTTGTCCATATTTCTTGCCCTAACAGGTTTACAGATGTGGTCTTAAAGCATTTCCCATATCTGCTGGTTGAGTGCTTCGGTTACAGTTCTTTTTTACTCTATATATCTTAGTTTATTTATTTTTATTTATCCTTTGCTGACTGGATTAGTCCCTCTAGGCCACTAGCCTCTTTTTAGGGAAGCCCCAAGGTGATATTTATACTACTAGGAGAAATCTGGATAGGGTATCACAGAACTTCCCCCTATTCTTTTTGATAAGTGCCATTGTATCTTTTTCATCCACCTGAGCTACCACCAACTTAAACAGATCGGGCCTCAGTTTAACATCTCACCCAAAGGATGACATATTCAAGGGTGCAGCACTCTCCTTAGCATGCACTGTAGCATCAGCAATATAGCTACCTGGTTTGGTTAAAGAACTCACAGCCTTCCACACCATAGGCCAGTATGCTATACATTGCACCACTGACACTGGCAATGACATTTGAAAACAAAATGTGTTCTCATTGACTTGGTTAGACTCAATGCTAGTGACTCAGACCATGGTATAAAAGGGTCTGCTTGGATGCTTCCAAATGTTGGGTTATTAAATTAATAACTAAATAAAAACAAATGAATGTCATGGAAATAGCAACAAAAGCTAAAAAATAGTTCAAATAAATTCCTTAATGAGCTTATCTGAAGTAACTATTGCAAAATAACAACTTTTATTAAACATTACTGATTTAATAGTGCCATTTTAGAAACAAAGTAAACCATTGAAATGTAGTCAGATCCGTTGTTGATTTCAGGCTCTGGAAATGTACTGTGTCAGATAATTGTTCACATTTCATGCAATTTAATTGTGCCATAATAACACTTATTTTTGAGACTATGTAGAATAAAAGCTGTTCATACTCAACTGTAAACACTTTGGCAATCTTGTTTCATTTGAAAACATGCTCCATCTTTTTGATCTATATAAAAGCTATGGTGGCAACTTAAACTGCTATTTATAAAACATGCATGCAAGAGACAAAATGGCAAGACAGTGCTAGTATGTTGCAGAAAACCAGAAAACCTAACATAGTGAAAATGAGACCTAAATTCATTTTTTACAGTCAAGCTGTTTGTTGACAGCATGACTTTAAACAAAACACTGTTATCATCTGCGCATAAGTTTGGATTATTATTTTAGATTCTGCTATACTACAATAAACATTGAAAATTCCCTTGAAAAAGATTGAGTTTACATTGAGTGAAAGTACATAGGGGTAAACAATTCTCTTCACAACTGACACTGCTTTAGTGTAATTTTTGCCCAGTTAAAATTTTCTTGTCACCTAAAATCTGGCTGCATACTTAAATCTGATTATACAGATATTATTCTTTCCTTTCTGCCTTCATTTTCAAGATCACATTAATCTGGAGTGTCATTAAGAGCATTAACAACAAATTATCTGCTGCTATCTTTTATGGAAGTTTTATGTTTCTTAATAAATCTGGGCCACATTATTTTTCATCTTGCAGTCTTACTTAAATCATCTTTTTCTGTATTGCAGCATTTCATTTACTTTGGCAAAACTGGGGGCTCTCACCTGAATCACTATGGAACCTATACACAGTGAAATTATCAGCATTGTGCACCATTGACTATGGTTTGTGTGCAGCATACATACATAGCAAAGCCCTTTGCAGCACATAATGGCACACACCGAATGAAACAAGACTTACTATATGGTCTTGCCCTATTGTACATATACCGTACATTATATATGCAACACCCACCCAAATAATTCCTCTTCAGTATCTTATGAGATTTACAAAATCTGCATCACCTGTCTGTGGACTGGTCCCAGAGTAGAGTAGGTGTCTAACATGCAAACAGATGATGCACCATTTGTGCATACAACGATCTCCCTCAGGTGTAGAGATGTGCAATATGTATACATAGAGCTGGCTGGTATCTCAGTACCACTGTAAGTAAACAGCCTGTCATGGCATTCTAACCTTACTGACACCTGCACTTTAGTCCAATGTACAGCAGGTAAGTCTGCTATTTCAACCATACTTTTTCCTCCACCAGAGGATCTCTCAGAGCACCAGATTCCTTCATTTGCTATCATATTAAGGTAATGATCTTAGCTCCTCCATCATACCCTAGAAATTAAATGTTTTTTGCAAATAACTCTTAGGCAGCCCATAGTGCAATGAGGTAAAGCAGCTTATGCAGGTGTAACATACCTTATCAAGCATTTACTTAAAGATATATTATACCTCAATAAGCTAGCTTTCTGTGTCACACTGTATTAATACTGTCAAGTTACAAAGTGCATTCCCCTGTTAGGAACACATGTGAATGTAGTTTGCAGAGGTGTACTATGTGCTGTTGTGCTCCATTCAAGAACACACATTGGACTGTTGTACATCACTGTTAAAGCACCAGCAGAAGTAGAGCTAGGACAGGGTGAAGAAGGATGTTGCCCTGGTTGCAAAGTATCAGAGGGCACAATTATGATGGGGTGATGGTGGGGTACTAAGTGTGAAGTTCTTCAGGACTTCAGTCATGACCACAAATACAGAAATACACTAGCAGCTCAAACACTTTGTGTGGCATTTGAAAGCAGTTTTCTTCATTTCAGAGCAGAAGAGCATTTTTTTTCTCTTCAAATTACAGTCAAGAGGGACATCATATCAGGGAAATGTATAACATGGCAGATGACCTAGCTATAGTTCAGAATACCAGCATTCTAGTTTAAAAATCATGGTACTTCATGGCAGTGTACTAAGCCATTTTGGGCAAAATCCATGCACAGATCTAAATATTGTCTTTTTAAATAGCAGAGCTTGTGGATTTGCTTAACTGACAAAGGTTAATATGATGACTAATATGAAAATATTGTACTTTTTTATAGTCTATTTTCACTTTTGATATGACTGTATAGGCAAATGAATTGGTATATTTACACGGCATTTTAACATCAGTGGGTAGGGGTGAAATGTAAGATATAATTAGACCTTAAATTATGACTTAACTAAAAGTTAGCAAGTCTATACAGAAATCAAACAGACCCAGGTGTTGTTATTTGCTCATATTTTTAGATGGAAAATATTAAAGACAGCTGCATACATGGGTGGAGCAAACTGTAAAAAGCACAAAACAAGATTAGTTTTACATGATGATTTTGTTTGTTTACATTTATTTGGGAATACTTAAAAAAATATAAAAATATTTTAAATATTTACTGTACTTCTTTTATAAGTTATTTCACACTAACAAATTTCCTCAGTTTTACTAAAAATTGTCAGCAGTTTCAAAGCTTCAGGGGGAATTACTAAACTAACAAAGTCAAAGAGCCTTTTTCATCCTTACCATGCTTTCCAAAGTGAGAATCAAACCTTGTACACTGTGTCTGTAAAATAAACACGTTATCCGTTATGCTATCCTCTGATTAGCCAAAGAAATGTCTGTTATGATTGAGTGATTCCTGCCATATTGTTGCTTATTTTTTGTTTATTTTTATTTAGGGGATACTTAAAAGCATAACACAAGTCTTTTTAAAACATGGCATCCAATATGATTCATACTATGTCACCTATTCTGAGATTTTAATAAATGATGCATTAGTCTTAAAAGGTTTGTAAACACTTTTACTGACTTTTGAACCATGTTTTTACTCTCTGTAGCATATATATATATATATATATATATATATATATATATATATATATATGCTTAACCTGACTGGATGATTCTAGTTATGTGATTGTAGCAAATGTTCTTTATAAGGGTGTGGTTTTCTAATGACAGTAGTTTTGAAAAAGCCTTTAAAAAGTTTAAATAAGATGAAAACACTTCCCTGCGGCCACTCTCTAACTCCATCTAACTTGATCGCCGCAAAGTTAGCAAAGGCTAATTATCCTCCCCAAAACACTGACACTAATCTAAAAACTTCTACATAGTCTCTAAACATAAGGTCCCGATTGGTCCCTAAACCTAAAATCCCCCTCCCCTCCCTAAATATAACCCTAACATTCTGATGTC
Source organism: Protopterus annectens (assembly GCF_019279795.1). Classification (NCBI taxonomy): domain Eukaryota; kingdom Metazoa; phylum Chordata; order Ceratodontiformes; family Protopteridae; genus Protopterus; species Protopterus annectens. The sequence goes on from NC_056732.1 coordinate 570,497,956, forward strand.
CCATGCTCTTTCCCTAAATCTAATATCCCTCTTCCTTTCCTAATCCTAATCTCCTGATCGCCTCTTAAAACTAAAATTCCCCTCTTCTTCCTAAACCTAACCTCCTGATCTCCACCGCTTGCTCTGTTAACCTACCTCCCCCTCCCTAAACCTAAACCTAAACTCCACCTCCCCATTTCCCTTCCCCAGTTACCTGGTCCACTGTGAGCACTTGCTTGCATCTGTCCATTGCGGCAGCTGCATCTCTGAAATCACATTTGAGTTTGAACACCTGCTTGGGCAGCTGGGCAGATGGGTTTATAGCTGTTCAAGTCCCTGGCTGCAAATTAGTGGAATCTGAGCAGTTGGCACTTGAGCACCTTTAGAACACCCCAGAATGGGTCTACTACTAGTGCTCATGTACCATTAGCTACACATGTCTCTGCTGCAACTTGCTTGTGCTGCAAGTGCCCTAACTCCCATTAACTTGATCCCCATAAAATTAACAAAGGCTAACTATCCCTCCCAGAGCACTGACCCTAACCCTAAAGCCCCCACCCAGTCCCTAAACCTAAATTCTTGATTGGTCCCTATAACTAAAATCCCCCACCCATTTCTCCAACTAACCTCCTGATCTCATCCTATTGCTCTGTTAATCTAAAAGCCCTTCCCTTCCCTAAACATAAACTCAACCTCCCATTTCCTTTCCAGTTACCTGGTACATGGTGAGCACTTACTTGCATCTGCCAGTTGCAGCAACTGCTTCTCTGAAATCATGTTCTGAGTTCAAGCACCTGTTTGGGCAGCTGGATGGATGGGGTTTCAGCTGTTTGAGTCCCTCTTTTTAAGTTAATGGAATTTGAGCAAATGGGACTTCAGTAACTGTTGAAAACTCTTTCAGAAGTGTTAGTGAGCATGCTTTCAATATTTTTATTTTTATTTTATTTATTTTACATTTGTTAACCGGGATAGTCCGATTGGACACAGGTCCATTTTCAGCGGAGGACCGGGGAGAAAAGCTCCACATGTGGATAGTTACATAAAAGTTAAACAGTAGCAGTTTTATACAGTCACATATAGATACCAGTACAGAATTATAGGATTATATGCATACTTGGAATACATGCATACTTAAACTTAACATTGTAGTTTTCTTGTTCAAACTTAGACATTTTTAGTGGTACAAGGCTGAAAAAGGTAGCATGTCATTCAGTAGTACAATACATATAAGTCTGAAACACTGACTATTTTACAGATAGCCAGGTAGTGAAGAGAGTGGTAAGCTGGTTAGTCAGGGTTGGTACAGGGACACAGCCAGTGACTTTTAAGGAATTTTTTGAGAGATGTTTTAAATTGGTTAATAGTCTGGTTTGCTGTAAGTTCGGCAGGTAGCCGATTCCAGATTGTTCCAACAGAGTTGCAAAACAATGAGTCACCTGCTGAGTTTTTAGATTTAACAGTTTGCGCCAGTATTTTGTCAGAAGACCGGAGAGTTTTTAGGTCACTGTAAGGGGTAATTATATTTTTGAGTATGGGTGTACTTTCGGGCTGATGGAGGACTTTATTGGCTATTATTAATTGCTTATACTGGATGTGAGAGGGGAAACTCTAGCTAGCTTAGAAACTGAAGTATTTTAGCTGAAGTAAATTAGAAAAAAGAGAGACTGAAAAATTCAGGAACATTAGGACAAAAATCAAAATACATTATGGCATACAAAGAGGTAAAATTTAAAATATCTGTGTGATCAGTAGGTTGTGTCTACTATTATCACACACACGCGCACACACACACACACACACACACACACACACACACACACACACACACACACACACACGCACACAGATTTTCAACTGATCTGAGATTATATACTAACTACACAATTCTAACTTAGTTAGTTGACCAAAGGCTGCTATTTTTTTTTTAATTTCAGAATTAAAGCTCAGTATCTATAAATTTATAACATTATTGTTACTTATTTTTCTTACTGAGAGGGTAGACAAATTCTGCTGAACCTCTCAGCCATGACCCATGACACAGGCAAACTTGCAAGCAATAATTTAATAAAATAAAAAAATAAACAAGATATTCACCATGGTTGAGCATCTGATGGCTGTGCAGTCAAATACACAGAGTAATATACAATTATTGTGCTCTTTACAACACATAGCTCAGTGAAATGGAATGGTAATATAAGTACAAATTCATTAGCACTAATAATAAACAGGTTAAAGACATGGTGAATATTATTACTGTCTGCATTTCAAATAAACAAACTTTTATTTAGTTACATTAGTTATTTCCCTTGTTAATTTTAACAATTATAGCTGGATATGAAGTAGGATATGCTTAGATTTAGAAGAACAATATGAATTCCCACTTTATCAGCAAAAGGTCAGTTGTCATAGAAGTAGTTAAAAAGCACTTGGGCATGTCTAGTTGATCTAGGTGTAAAAACACCAAGTATAAAATAATGTACTAAAGTCTATAAGAAAAAAGAAGCAACTCAAGTAATCACTGAGCAGCAAGTGGTCATGTAACTCTCTCAAGGGGCAAACATTTAAAATGTTATACAGTGGCTATGATATAATAGTTTTCAAAGTAACATTCCAGGGAATGTGGTGCCATTCAGTTTATGGATATTTTTCTTGGCATATCTAGATACAGTGAGGCATGATTCTCAGACCATCAGTTTTGCTTCAGAGATTACTTAGCATGAGAATTAATAAGACAACATTGAACTCCAAGAAGGTGAAAATGCAGAGCAGAGACATCCCCTTTCACATCATCTCACCATAGACTCAGGTATTGTGCATTTTGTACACATTTTTGCTCTCCTGGTACAGAATATGACTCTTTGTAAAGGACAACAAAGAAGGCCAAGAAGTTTAATTTTATACTCCCATTCCATACCTACCGGACAGTGGAAAAGAACCTCACAGGGAAGGGTGCAGCTCCTTTTAGTGGATTTCATTCTTAGGAAGATCAACAATTTTTTATTACCTTTTTATGAACGATTTATTTAATATCTTGGTGTGTAACAATGTGTATAGCTGTGTGCAGTTAATCAATGAAAAGGAAGCTCTGCACTTTGCATATTACTTTGTTGTAGTATAAGACAAAAACTAGGCTGGCATACTAAACATATTACATCAGTGTCTGCTAAGATAAATATGATTATTGTATCCAGCATGGATTTAAGTGACCACCAATATTAATATGACTATTGTATCCATACTACATGCATATTACATTAAGAAAAGGTAGACTGCACCATCAAAATGGAGGAGTTCACCACAGCACTGGTTGGGTGAAGAAAAATGCAGGATTGTGACCAGATGAAAAATAACCAAGATGAATCAAGAAACTAACAGAAAAGTTGTTTAGCATGTCTGTTTGCAGAAAGGCAGTTCTGTTATATTGTGTATAACAATAAAAAAATATTTCATTACTTCATAAGTAATCCAATCTTTTTTGTAACTTTATTAACAGAAAACACTGTAACAACAACAAAAAAAAAAGCCCTTATTGGTGCTAAAAACAAACAGAAACAACTCAGCTCTGGAAACTAACTGCAAAGCAAATTATATTATTCCAATGAGAGAAAACATCACAAAAGTTTACAATAGCCAGATTAAGTTAATCTAAAAAGCATCTTAAACCTACTATCATGAGCATGTGCCCTGACTATAATCAAATTTAACAAATTAAATAAATGTTTGTCCAGATTCACTAAAGCTATAATCAAATTTGACAAATGAAATAAATGTTTGTCCAGATTCACTAAAGTCTACATCACCCGTTTACACCGTGTGCACATCATGCAATGGTATGCACATGATAGTGCACTGTTTTGGAAACAAACAAGTTAAACACTGTGTCATGCAAATTATAGCATAAGCAGCTAAACTGTATGCTAATCAACCGATCCAAGATAGAGAAGCTATTCAACAAGCTATAAAGCAATCATGTAGACTCAGTGCTGGTTTCTCTCCGAATTCTAAAACCTATTGGAATGCAGCCACTGAAACTAGGATACACGGAAAGAATGTTAGGGGCTGCTGTTGCTTTAATTCATGTGTATGTGCAACAGGCTGGTCTATTCTGCTGTTGCTGCTAACAGAAAACAGCCAAGAAGGAGTAGAGTTTTCAGACCCTGTTTAACTTATCATGTGGAAATTGTAGAATGCTGCAGGATGGATAGAGACACTACAGGAACTCTGCAACCTCTGTCTTCTTCAGTCCAGAGTCAGAGCAAACTGAGGGAAACCCATACCAGTAGAGACAAAGGTATATGTAGCACTTAGAATTTTAGCTACAGCAACCTTTCAGAGACCAACTGAAGACATGCTGTTGGTGTCACAGGCATCATCATTCAGGATACTCCATGAATTCCTGAACGCTATGCTCCAACGTGCCAGTGACCACATATATTTTCCTCATACTCCTGAGAACAGGGCCACAAATATGCAGGAGTTCTACCCTGTACACACTGCCCTGAATTACTAGGTGCCATAAATTGTACACATATAGAAATGAAGGCACTACCTGGGGAACAGGGAATATCTATACAAATAGAAAGGGCTTCCACTCTATTAACTTCCAAGATATGTGTAATGCCAAGGGAATCATCTTGAACTTGTGCACTGGCAACCCAGGCAGTTACCACAGCTCAGATATCTGGTACACCTCCCAACTGTGTAAGAGGCTTGCTAGAGTGAATATCCCATAGGATCATTTACTGGGGGATGCAGGTTATACACTGGAACCATGGCTGATGACACCCATCAGAAATGCACACACATCTGCTGAAGAATGCCATAATTAGGCACACGGGCAAACCAGAAATATCATAGAGCATGTGTTTGGGCTGCTGAAGTAGCTGTTCTGGTGCCTAGATACATCTGGGGAAGCCCTGTAGTACAATCAATGGACATGTACTAAAATATTCACAGTATGTGCCATGCTACATATCATCCTGAGAAAACAGCTTCAGCAGGATCAACAAGGGGAAGGGGCACACATCCCACCACCAGTGGCAAGGTCACCACAGCCATACGCAGGTGAGTAATCAGAGGTGGAACCAGCAGCTGATGTGGGTGTAGGCAGATGTAGGTGTGCTCAATATGCCCTTGCACAGTGCACTCACTCACCACTCACTCATCACTTAAGGGGCTAAAACCTTCCTCCTATGCACATACATATAGTAACATTGATGCCATGTAATGGCTGTGTACACCTAGCATCAGACAGAATCAGCCCTGAACTAAAAGTGTTGTAACTGTTGGATTTACATGCTCAGTGTTAAATCTGGAGTGTATTGTGTAATAATATGAATGACTGGCATATCCTTGCATGTTGTTACTTAGTAATGTAACCAAGTAAAAGATGGGTGATTTGTACAAAAATGACTTGGTAACATGTGGCAGCTGAGACTTATGTGACTTATATGTGTCCATTATCAGATAATAGGCCTCAGGCATCAAAGATTCACACAGTCACACCTCTAAAAAGTACTGATGGTCACAGAATGTCCTCAGTTTAGCATCATACTTTTCTACTGGAAAATCATTGAAGATTGAAGTTAGAAAGTAATGAGACACATTTCAGTTTCAGACTTCACAACCCTCCCAATATCATTAAGGGTTCCTATTGAATTGTCAACATCTTAGGTTGTCGAATGCTTAATCATTGACAGCAAATGGCCACATCATCGAATTCTTTCCTCGGGGAAAGAATTTGCATGGCTGTAATTGGGGATTTTCCCTTTCTCCGATGTAGAGTGATCTCGGAATTGGTATATTTAGTTAGGAGGGTGTGGGGGGGTGAAGCCCTACACTATGTTTGGGTGTGTTTGTTTATTTTGTTTACGGATGGCCACCCGAATTCTTGTTGTTGATGATGTGGCTGTTCACTATTGTTAGCTTTCGATGCTTAGGTGTCAATGTTTTAGGATTCGACTACCTAAGCTCTCGATGTTATGATATAGATGAGATCATTAACAATACCGATGCAAAAAATGTTTGTTTCTATCAATTGTCTAACTTTCTAAGACCAAAATATGTCAAAGGTACAATTACCAAATCATCATCACAAATGCAGATATATTAAGCACTAAGTCATCTAAGCACCCTGAACATCAGACACAAATGCTATGTATCCTTGAATCCAAAAGAGAAAAAGCAGGGATATGGCACATAGTGTTTTGTGTGTGTGCGTGTGTGTGTGTGTGGGGGGGGGGCTTAGGCTGAGACAGAAGGTTGGTGAGTGGCTGTGAGTAAGAAAGAAAAGCATGCAGACATTTGGATAAAGTAACAAATGGCTAGTGAGACAAAAAGCTTTAAGCTTCACGGCTGAACCATGTAACTGCTGTGCGTGTGTGTGTGTGTGTGTGTGTGTGTGTGTGTGTGTGTGTGTGTGTGTGTGTGTGTGTGTGTGTGTGTGTGTGTGTGTGTGTGTGTGTGTGTGTGTGTGTGTGTGTGTGTGTGTCTGTATGGGTCCTCCAGGTTAAATTGGTGGGTGAGTGTCTGCATGAACACAATCAAGCTCTGTGCTAAGTCTAAATCTTGGTATGTCAGACAGGTGTGAGCTGTGCACGGTAGAGGTGTCAGTTCATCACTGTCATCCGCGACCATGAGAACTGCCTTTGCTAGGAGTTGCACTGGCATGTCCACTCCCATGATCAGATGCACTGCTGTTACCAGAACATGACTGATGTCTGCTGGATGAGCTCCCCTTATGAGGATGACCAGGACCACATACCCATGGCCTGCCACATCTGGGTGTGGACACCTCACCCATGATGGAGCAGTGGAAGTCGTGCCACTATATGAGTGTGATCAGGCACAGTCACATCGGCTAACAGCTGATGATGTGACTGATGTATGCCCACAAGGATTCAGTCCCCCACCAAGCAGACATTCCATCACAGACACTGCCTGTTCCAACATGTCATTCATCTGATCCATTGAATCAGCAACACGGTGGAGGCAGTCAGGCATGTCAGCATGTGCCACATCTACAACTCTAAGCATTTCTCTGGAAGGCCTATGGGAACATGCTTGTGCCTTCATGATGGCCTTAAAATATGTTGAGTGGCATGGGAAGACAAACCTGGATCAGGTAGAGGATGGGCAGCAGGCCTTCTCTGAGCACCCATAATAACCCTCCTGTGTGGCACCTCTCCCATACTTTGGCTACTGCTAGAGTCAACAGGCATTGAAGCCACAGTAACCACACTTCCCTGATCGAGTGTCTCACCCATGACCTGTCCAATATTTGAGGTCTCACTGGAATGGACTGGCATAGGGCTACTGGCTATGTCCCATGGAATTACAGGAGATGGCTGAATGCCAACCTCAATGTCAGATTCAACCTCTGCACCCCCCCCCCCCCGACTATGCCTCTGTTTGGCCATCATCATCATCAAAGTCTGCTGATACTCTGTCATCAGGTAGTAAGAGTCCTACACTTCCACTGTCAGCATCACCTGTGATAACAAGCAACAAACACAGGAAAGAAATTAATACCTACACTACTATAGTCAAATGTATGCTAACAGACAAACAGTGGTGCCACTACTACAGACAGTAATGCAATACACACAACAGTCCTGACACCCACATCACACATATGGATAAAATTATATATTTCTTTGAACTGCTCATCACCACTGACAAAGAAGATATTTACATACATACATACATACATACATACATACAAATATTTGAAGCATGGGCATCAATGCCCTTCTAGATTGCTAATATACCAAAACACTTGTTCCCATAATAAGTGTCCAGGTTGCTCTTAAAATATCTAAACTAGTAATTGTTTTAATGTAATTTGGTAGTCTATTTGATGCATCAACTGCTCTCTCAGAGAGCCAATTAGTACACCTTTCATTCCTATAGAATCTTCTACATAGGTTGTCTGATGGTTCTCTACTATTTTTTGATAATTCCAAACATTCCCAGAGGTAGTTGTTTCTAAATGCCCTATATACCTGAATAAGATCTCCTGTTAGATATCTATAAGAGACACTGTACAATTCTAGATATTTTAGTCTTTCATAATAACTGAAATGTTTACTTCCATGGATGCCATTGGTATATTTCCACTGTACTCTTTCCAGTTTACTTGTACTTGTTTTCTTATAAAGTTTCCATATTGTTATTCTATACTCAAGTTGAGTCTAATGTAAATAACAAATGATAGATTTCCTAGACTTTATAAATCTTTTTATACAACCTATAGTTCTATAACTATCATTAACCATTTGGTTAATATGATTAGAAAAACTCATAGCTGGAACTACCCATATATCCAGGTCCTTAAATGAGTCTACAGTTTAAATCACTGTGTGCTGTGAATATTCAATTTTCAATTTATGTCTCCCAGATCTCATATACTTAATTTTTGATGTATTTATCAGCATATTATTCTCCTGTGCCCAAATGGTCAATTTAGTCAAGTTCTTTTGCAGACATGCCTTATCTGTAACACATGTAATCAGTTTACCCAATTCAGGTCATCTGCATAACATCTCAGATGAAAACGTTAGCTCTGAAAGATAAAATCTAAACAAATAAGGGCCTAGGACAGAGCCCTGTGGGACACCTTGACTGTAACCAAGAATTTCACCTGTCCAATTGCTGTATGATACTTGCCATTTCCTATTTGCAAGCCATGCAGCTATCCATCTTATCAAGAGTGCATCAATACCTAGTTGTTCTAATTTATTGATCAGTGTTTTGTGTATGACGTTGTCAAATGCTGAAGTTAAATCTATATAAATTATATCACAGCACAATTTTTCATTCATAGCTGTTATTATATTGTTATAAAACATCATGTTACAGGGGGTAATAGATCTATTTTCAACATATGCATGCTGATATATGTTTTCAAGTCCCAACCTATCCAGTTCTGACAATAACTTATCCAATATTCCCTTCTCCATTATTTTTCCACAACATAAAAGTAGACTTAAGGGTCTATATGACTCTGGGTTTGTCCTTCTCCCCTTTCCCTTAAACACAGGCTTAATAATCACATGTCTCCAGTCTTGCGGAATCTCCCCACATTTACACAACCTAGTAGTTAATAGATATAATGGTAATATAAGTTCTTGCAGAAGTGTTCTCAGGTCATTATTATTAATTCTGTCTCCTCCCTGTGCTTTGTTTGGATCCAGTTTGCACAGTTCTTTTTCAGTTTTATTCCAATATCTGAATGTTACCTAGATGTCAGTAGGACAACATATAACCCCCTTAGTGGTGGCAAATTTTTTTGCATAAGATTTTGTAAATATATCTGTGACATTCCTCCTCTGGGCCAGTAATCAAGGAGCCTCAATCCTCACCACTGACACTGGTGGGGAATGTTCACTTGGAACAAAAATGGATACACACAGTATTTTCAGATGCAGCTCTCTGCACCAAGCACAATTTCCCTTAAGAATACACACGGAACACACTCTAGACCTTTCTCTTCAGGCCCCAAATAAGACTTCACCTTTATCTTAACAGAAACCAGTGCTCTATGTCCTTGTTCCAAGTAGCTGGCACACACACTCTTTGAGATTTTATTTTCACAGACACACACACACACACACACACACACACACACACACACACACACACACACACACACACACACACACACACACACACACACACCTGGGAAAGGTTGGCACAGATTTACCACCTCTGTGACCTCCACCCAGATTATAAGGTAGATTCACTGCCACCAGCCAGTTACTTTAATGTTCCTACCAGGGTACCCAATTACTCTTAGTAAAATTAACACTTAGACAAATGGTAATATTTGGCCAAATGGCAAGACTTTCAGGAGCATGAAGCCATAGTGTCACCAAATAAATGCAGTTACCCTCAAAGGTTAAACTATTTTCTAAAAGACAAGCCACATTGAAAGGTATAGATATATTTAATATTAAAATAATACGATAGAAAACATGAAAATACTGAATATCTATTTATAGTAAACACCAGAGTTTCAATTCACAGGAAATGGAAAAACAACACAGAGGGAAAGATTCAGATACAGAAAAACAATATTTTTGGATAATCTCACTATTTTCTCAACTTACTGAATAATTACTGTTCCCTAGTTAAGTTACTTACAAAAGCAAGACAAGATGAAGTGGATGAGTGTATTTGTTGTCAATTTCAATAACAGCGTGCTGAGTATCCCTTTAACATCTCTCGCCAGTATCTAAATACAAGTTCAGTGCTGGCTATAGAATAACATCACATCTAGTAACCTGATTCTGTAGTTTCCACACTATCCCCCTGACTAGAATGTGAACCAGGATATAGCACAGATGTGTCACAATACACACCTAAGATTTTGCTAATATTTCTTCAAGCATCTAGAGACACTAAGACAATTCCAAAGCTTTAATCCTTCTTGGAGGGACTAACCAGTCATTCTCTGGCCCCTCAGGGTATAAATTAGTTCACCACTAAGAAAAATAAGAGCCCAGGCCTTTCCCAGACATTGTTTCTCTGGCTGCATTCATGCCTGTGAGATAAAATCCTTATGGCCTAAACCTAAACCATTTAATTTCTGGCTATTTTTCTTAAGATAAGGTGAGCTGAAGTTAACTCCTTCCCTTTCAGCATCCTCTGTTAACATATATACATTTCCTCAGTTACAACAGTACAGTCAGATATAAATGTATATTTCTTTCTGTCCATCAGGACCCACTGTTGATACATTTTTAACACAGGCAACTTTACAAATACATTTTTAACATTAACATCTGAACAAATCAGTTTGCTATATAAATGACATAAAAGTCTTTACAAAACTCTAGCTAGCTATGCTGGCATATATTACACATGCACCACCCTACGCTCACTGGCATAGCTGCAACTACCTTCCATCATCACAAAATCTATAATCTGTTGTGTCTGAGAATACATTTTAGAATCTGCACACAGTTTATAAATTTGCATGTCTTTACTCCATCTTATAACTCTATAAAAAGGTTTCCTATTATCCTCAATATCTTTATATAAATTTTATTCAAAATTTTCTTAAACTTGTCTCACACTATGCTTAATTTCTTTGTCCAGCTTGTTTATTTAAGTTTTCAAAGTTGTAGTTCAACCTCTCTTTTATTTCTTATATTTTTTTGTCTCTCACCTTAATCATAGGTTCATAGGTTCATAGGTTCGTACTAGGCTATCTGCCCCAGGGCATTTATAAGCCTATCCAGAGTGTGTGTGGCTTTCACCACCCCTTAGGATGAGAATACTATGCCCATTTAGGGTTTAGTTTACTGTGCCTCTGTCTAGTAGTGACACAAAGATGACCCCCGGGGTAAACCTACGATCTCCCATCCACTCGTCAAGATTTCTCTTGAATAGAGTTAGTGAGGGGCTCTGCCTGACATGGATAGGGATTCTGTTCCAGAGTGTAGGGAGCCTCTGGGTTATGAATCTGTCCCACCAGCACGTCCTATTTATTTCTGTGTTGAGGTTTAAGTCTCTTGCTCTCGTGGCTCTGATGGATTTGTTTTTTCTGAGGTGGAGCATGTCCATTAATTCCGGATTGGACATGGCCTTGTACGTCAGGTACAGATCACCTCTGAGTAGGCGGTATGCGACTGAATAGAGCTGGAGTTTTTTCAGTCGGGCAGCATATGACATATGTTTAAGACCGTTTGTCCTCTTGGTGAGGAACTTTTGGAGTCTTTCCAACTGCTGCAGGTGTCGGGTAAGATACATCCCAAATGGGGCATTGTACTCAATCATTGACCTGATAAGAGAAGAGTACAGGGGCACAATGACCTCTCTTGATCTAGATGTGAAACCCTTCATGATAAGGTGGGCAATATAGAAGGTCTTCCTAACCACTTTGGCAATGTGAGTGTCAAATGAGAGGTTACTGTCAACCTGGGTCCCTAGGTCCCTGATTACCTCTTCAATACTTAATGGATTACCACCTATGTGGTAATTTGTGGGTACCTTGTTTTTCCCAAAGGGTATGACTATACATTTTTTGGCGTTCAGCTTAAGGCCATGGCTCTGGCACCAATTATCCATTTCTATGAGGCCTCTCTGAAGGATGTTTGTGTCTGCTGGAGTATCAATTATGGCGCCCAGTTTGCAGTCATCTGCGAACTTTGTCAGCCACAATCCTCCTATGTTTGCCTGTACCTCGGAAAAATAAATGCTGAACAAGAGGGGTCCCAGGACTGAGCCCTGTGGGACACTGCTTGTGACTGGCTTAGAGTCTGACATAGCTCCAGCAACTCTGACCCTGTGGGTTCTGTCCTTGAGCCAGTTTGCAACCCATCTTGTGACATATGGATTTACATTTAAGCTGGTGAGTTTGTCTATGATGCCCAAGTGGGGTATTGTGTCAAAGGCTTTTGCAAGGTCAAGGTAGGCTGTGTGAACTGCCTTACCCTCATCAATGGCCTTTGTGACTGTTTCAAAAAGTCGACCAAGTTCAAAAGGCAGGATCTGCCCTTGACAAAGCCAAATTGGGTAGGATCCAATGTCTGTAGGTCCCCAATGTCTTTGTTTATGAGTTCCATAATGATCCTCTCCATAGCTTTGCAGACCAGGCTCGTCAAGCTTATGGGGCGGTAATTTCCAGGGTCCATAGAAGCACCGCCTTTGTGAAGTGGGACCACTGTTGCCGTACGCCACTCTTTGGGTACGTATCCTGTAGTAAGGCTAAGATTAAACAGCAGCTTTGTGTGTGGGTTTAGTTCCTCTTGGAGTTCATGTAGCACACAGCCCAGGACACCGTCCGGTCCCATTGATGCTGTGTTTTTAGCTTTAGAGAGGGCGGCTCTCACCTGGGCATCTGAGATGTTAGGGAGGCTACACTCTGCTGGGATGGTTATTTCTCCTTTTGGGGGGGAGGGGGAGGAGAAATTTGCACTGAACTTGTCTGCCAGAATGTTGGCAATGTCAGTGGGTTCAGTGTATTTTGTGTCATTTTGGACTAACTCTGAGCATATCTGGGAGTTTCCACCCAGGTTTCTAACATAGCTAAAGAAGGCCTTGTGATTGTCTTGCCTAGATCCTGATGTCAAACATTGTTTTGATTTTTTTTGCACACAAACAATTTGTCTTTCAAAACTTTCCATATTCTATCTGCAGTTTTTCCACTGAACACATCACTCCAGATAGTTTTACATGGTGACAGTTTTGCTTCTATATAATCTGTAATTAACCTTCTGTGCATTGGTTTAGATTTCAGTTTGGCAGAATTATCTAGCAACAAATTAACCTTTTAACACCATGATCACTGCTTATCAATGGTGGTAAATCCTGACTTGGAGAAAAAATAATTTCAAAACAATATTACTTATGTTTGGTTCCATTGTTTTTTTTTTTTTTTTTTTTTTTTTTTTTACAATCTGAAGTAATTGTTGTTCCTGGATATAGTTGTGAATAATTTCCTTACTAATGTTGTTGAATCAATATTATTCCAGTCTGTTTCTGGTAAATTTAAGTCCCCAGCTAATATTATTCTTCCCTCCTGTGTTTCATCCAGAAATGTAGGAATTCATCTAGGTCATCTGCACTTGACTTTGTAAGTCTGCACACTCCAACAATTGTTATATGTTCCAGGGTTCTCTTTACTGTCACAGTTACACAGTCTATAGTATTGGTGTTATGACTAAATGTGTAATAACCACAGGTCTCATAACTATCTTTAATCCCTACCATAACACATCCACCCGATTTTTCATTAGAATGTCTGTTACAGTAAAACAGTTATATCCTGACAGAACTGGTTTCTAGTCATTGTTCTTTAACCATGTTTCACAAACCATAAAAACATAAATCTTGTGGGAATTTAGCGCATTTTCCAATAAAAAATATTATTAATGTTCTTATCATTAACAACCATCAGAGAAGCATCAAATGCTGCTATCTGTGAACTGTTAAATTTTTGACTTGGCAAAAATCCTGCCTAGTGTCAAATATTGCAAAATATCTGCTTCAAAAATTCTCTTTCCTGGTCTTGACAAATGCACACCATCCTGTCTGAAGACGTGTGCCCAAAACTAGGCTTGGATGTTTTACAATTTTCCATTTTTTAAAACAGAACATTTTTTTTTCCATGCAGGTATTTTCCCCAAAAATCTTTTCATTCACGGTGACCTGGCTATCATTTCTATATGTGATTTGTGAAGAATGCATCCTAACACAAATACAAGCTATACTATCTAAGAGGGCTGTAAATTCCCTATTAACATTCAGAGAGCCCTTGTGGATGAGATCATTTGTACCGACATAGAAAACAGATCCATACCTCCTTACATTAAGGCATTCCAAGGCTTGTCTCACATCATTTATTTTGCTCCTAGCAAGCATAACACTATTCAATGTTCATTTTCTTCTCTGCGAATATAAGTATCAGTTCCTCTAGTAATTGAATCTCCCATTACAAGACTATATTTTCTAACCAGATCTGAAGAATCTTCAACTTCTAATACAGTAATATCTGCTCTGCCACTTGTTACAAAGGAATGATCTTCATCACCATTAGTCTTATTAATCCTACTGGTTTCATTGTGCATTAAATTTGCAAACATACAATTCTCATAGCTGGATTTGTACATCCACAGCTTGACCCATGTAGTCAGCATCTGTCTTGCTCTTCTTTTTCCTTACAATAATATTCTTCAGGCCTTCCAAGTTCAGTTTTGTTTTTTCCTTTTTACCTTCCCCTTGTCTCTTTTTTCTACATTCTCTTTTGGATAAATTAATCCTTTTTCTGTAGACTGAAGTTTTTCTGATAGAAACATTGTATCATTCCCTGTAACATGTGTGTTACATAACAAAGCAGTGTCCTTTTTAGTGAATAATTTCATTACTTTACAGACATTAATCACTTTCTTTTTCTTCCTTGTTATTTATTGTGAATGTTCTTCCTTTCTTTTTGGGTTCCTTCTAAACACTCTGAATCCTCAGGTTGCTGAATACTTGCATCCAGAATTCCAGAGTTGTCAGGGGAATCATCTTGTTTCATAGGGGTTAAATTGTCTTTACAGACAATAGACACATCATTTCCTAAATGTGTTCTATTTGCTCTTTGCCTAACATTATTTATCTCAACAGTCCAGTGGTTAATATATGTAACAACAGTTCTCCAAGCCGTGCCAATTCAACAAGTGCAATCATCATCAGTAAGTATAGATTTACTTCTAATAATGATAAGCAAATCATCCAACTTTTGACATAAAGAACACAGATCGCCAGTGTTATCAGGTGGTACCTATAAATATGCATAACATTTATTACACTGTACAAGATATGTGTGCTTTAGCAAATCATTAATTGTATACTCATTTAAGGAATCCATATTCAGCTTCAAAAGAATAAAATATTATAAAATAAAAGATTAATCAAAATCAGTAACCACAGAATTCAAAAATAACTTCTATGACAAAAATCACACAAGCAATATACAACTAAATACTAAAGTAAGTACAGTAAAGTTGTTCTTTTTCAAAACAGGTTTATTGTTTTAACATATAAGAGAAATATCATAACAATTTTATACAAGTAATTAAAAATAGGTATTATTATAATATTCAACAAAACAACTAAAGTATTTACAAAGACATCCACTACAATCAGATCAATTAATTAAACTAAAATACCATGCTATTGAAATTAAAATTTTTTTTAACAAATTTTGTAAATTATCCCATACAATATAATAAGATGTTTTTCTATTTGTTCTTGTCCTAATTGTGTTTAATTCCATATGGCACACTATATTCATAACATTTTTAAATTCATTGAACGAAGGAGGTGTATCTGAAATCCAATTTCTAGTTATTATTTTCCTAGCCACTGCTAGAATAGACCATAACAAGGGAAGCTTAACCTTTTTAACACTGTGAGGTACAGGTGTGTTGAATAATATAAGAGATTTAGAAATAATGAAATTATCTGTAAAAAGAGCCTGCAAAAATTCATTAATTGACTTCCAGTATTCTTTCAATTTTATACAGTCATAAAACATATGAGCCCAGTCAGCATTAATTTCTACATTACATCTCTTACATAAATTATCTTTATTATTTATTTTATTCATCATCAAAGGTGTATAAAAGATCTATGTAAAATTTCCATGTATAAAGTCTCCAGACAATGGAAGACGTAGTTCTATAAGCAGATTCCAATGTATATTGTTTATCTTGTTGATTTGGTGGGTCCCCATTAATAGAAGTGAAATAATTCCAGTATGAATCTACACTGTAAAAAGTTTCTTGTCTGATAATTTTATGTATGTATGAAAGTTTACCTTTATCAGAAACTTTATGTTGTAAATTTAATATCAAGTAATCAATCAGTGTTGGAATAGATTCTTTAACTGTTATAGACATTAGATCTATTTTATTAATGAGATGTTGTCTAAAGGTCTGAACCTCTAACCAGCAAGTTTCTCTTAGATCAAATTCTTGTTTTAAGAAATCTAGATTTTTAACTTTATTATCAGATATCAACTGATACCAGTACTTTAGATCATTATCTATAGCTAAATGAGTTCCTTCAGAAGTAGATGACAAAAGCATACCCTGAGTATACATTATAGGGAATACAATAAAATTCCATTCCCTATACTTAGGGTGCATGAATATAAAGTTACGATAACTAATAATAATATTTAATGGGTAACAAACCATATGTTTAGGTGTAATAGGTGAAGTACAAAATTCCTTTAGTAACCATAACATGGAGTTATTTACAATCATATTTTTATGTGTTAAGGAGATTTTCATGAAGTGCATACTAATTAGCTCCCAATAATCTTTCCATTTTGCGACATATGACTGATCTATTAATAAAGTAATAACTTTTACAATAGAAGAGATAGTATATAAATTAAAGTCTGGAAAAGAAATACCCCTTGAGACCAGCTATTAGTATGTTTCTTTAATGCAATCCTAGGTCTATTAGGTGCCCATAGGAAATGTAACATTAGTGTATTCAGTTTCTTGATAATTATTTTTGTAGGTGGAAGTATTATTGATTGTATTAAGTATAAAATCTTGGGGAATATTATCATTTTAATAATTGTAAGTCTCTCCTCCATAGTAAAAACATATTATTCCAGGTATTAAAAAGATTTTGTATATTAAGAAAACAGGTATTATAATTATTATATATAATAGATTTAATATCTTTAGATAGTATTATACCTAAATAAGTTATCTGACCTGAATTGGGTACATATTTAGTAAAATCACTAATGAGAATATTTTTTCGTGTATATATAGGTAGTATTTTAGTTTTTTCTTCATTGAATATTAAACCAGAAATACTTTTAAAATTCATCATGTTATCAAATAGAGACTGCATAGAAGAATTAGATCCTGCTGATGTAATTAGAACATCATCTGCAAAAAGTTGAATTTTAGATGTTGTATTTTTATCTATTTCAAAACCCTCTATGTCAGTACTGTTTCTGATCAAATTAGCCCAAGGCTCCATTACTAAAGTGAATAATAGTGGAGAAAGTGGACATCCTTGTTTTGTACCTTTAAGAATGGGTATTTTTGTGAAACATATGTTCCTACCTTAATATAAGCCAATGTTCCTTTGTATAAATGCTCAATTAGATTTACAAATGCATCTGAGAAGTTTGTGCACTTCATTAAGGTAAACAGATAGTCCCAACTTACTGAATCAAATGCTGAACTTATATCAAGACTAATAAGTGTTAAATCTTTCTTTTTCCTATTTGCAAAGTCTATTAATGTTAAAGTTCTTCTTATATTATCAAAAGTATTTCTATTTACAATGACGCCTGTCTGATCTATATCTATAATGCCGGGAATGATTGTCTTCAATCTATCAGCAAAGATACTCATAAACATTTTATAATCAACATTAAGTAATGAGATGGGCCGATATGAAGAACATCTAGTTGGATCTTTATTAGGTTTTAAAATTGGCTAAATAAATGTATATTGCCAAGATGGGGGGCTTATTAACTCAGTTTGGGCCAAAATAAAAACCTTATGTATTAATGAATATGTACTTTTAGAAAGGATTTTATATATCTCTGGTATAATACCATCATTACCCGGTGCTTTGTTTGATTTAAGCTTATTTATTTGTGTAATAACCTCTGTATATGAAATACTTTTGTCCAATAGTTTAATCTGTTGTTTATTAAGCTTTTTATTCATGTTTGTGGTTATAAACTCCTTTATTTTATCTTTAGGTTCCATGTTAATGTTATTATGGTTAATTTTGTGAAAGTGATTTCTAAATTCATCTAGTATTTCTGGTATACTAGAAACATTCTTCTTTTCCTTAGAGAAAAGATTTCTTTGATATGGTTTTGTTTATTCAACCTTTTGTTTTATTTTTAAGTCTATGTAAGTATTTGGGGCTTATTGAATAAGACAAAAACTTGTATTTCTCTAAAGTTATTTTAACTTTATGAGTTAACATTTCTTTGTATTTCTCATTTAGTTTGTTTATTTCTTCAGTAACTTTCTTGTCCATAATATTTTCTTTATTATTATGTTTATAAGAGACTAATTTACTTTGAATATCTAACAATTCCTTATCCCAAGATTTCCTTTTATTATTATACCATCTGATACTTTGTCCATATAGATATGATTTTAAGGCATCCCAAACATAAACAATGGAGACTTCAGGAGTATTATTTATGTCTAAAAAATGTTTTACTTCCAGTAAAGTTGTTCTGACCATAAAAGTTCTGAATGTCAGACAAAAGCTGTAATTCCTTTATGCTGCACAGTACCTTCTGCTCACTATGGCTTGCAGTCACACTTCTTTTTAACAGTAAAGATCAATAAATCACAAACCAAGGTAGGATTGTTTAGATAAGTGCTGGATTTTCCTCTCTGCTGTCTGTGTCTAGGCCCTCTTGGGATGGCTACAGCTTGCCTGTCTAAAACCTAGCCCTTTCTAACAACCAACAGTGAGATATAAAGGTAAAACAACAAAATATACATACAAGTAAATTTTCTTGTTTACAAGGTATCCTTTCCTTTCTAAAAACAATGAAAATAGTGATAAAACATAAAATATAAATTCAAATAAAACTTCTCTTACCAGTCAATTCCACAGTAAATCACAAACCAAGGTAACATTGTTTAAATAAGCTCTGGATTTGGCTTGCCATGTGCAGTTGATGCTATGCTTCCCATGGATGATGATCCTGGAAGACGTTAAGCAAAAGTTAAGGACATCATCAACAAAATTAACAGTAACACGGGGGTTAAAACAACATTTTGGCCTGTATATGTCCATTAACTATACTTTTAGCAAGAATTTGGATAAGTCCAACCTGAGCCCAAGTGTAACTAATCAAAATATGTTGTTAACTGTAACAATCTACAAAACTGAAGCATAAACAACACAGTTAAATGTTGACCTTACAAGAGACAGAAAACTAAAAATGAAATCAAGAGACAACCACTAGGACTAAAAGTAGAACAATTTATTTCCAGGTAAGCACTTTCACACACAAGGTGCTTCTTTAGACCATGGTCTGAAGTTTTGCACTTTCCTGGGAGCTATTCTGCACTTTCCTGAGTGCTGTCTGGATCCCTGACAGTGGACAGGAACTCTTCATTTACTGTTTTATGGTGGCTCTGTATCAGACCCCCCCCGGTACCCATCCGATCACTGACAACTGAAGCTTCTCTCCTCTGTGCAGATGAGATCATGTCAGTGGCCCTATGGTGCTCCTGATCATATGTTCTGCTGTAGTTTCCTACTGCATTCACATCAGCAACTATCTGTTGCCAAATTTGCATTCTGCCTGACATATCTCCACACCCCCTCTCAAGCAGAAAGTCACCATGTCACCTAAAAGCTTCCACAATGACCTTATTCTGAGGGTCACTGAAAGGGGATTTGGGGGGATTGAGACTCCTGGGTGCCATAGTCCTAGGTGACTTAAAACACAACAGAAGAATAATACACATAAGTATCACATAATTTAAAAAGTTCTATTTCCAGATAAAACAGAAAAGGTAGCCTGTTATTATTACCCACTGGAGAAACATAAAACAGCCAAGATACTGAAACATAAAAAACAAGAATTGTGTGGTTGTAACATATTACATTCACACACAAAGCAAGGATGGGTGCAAAACAAGGAGAGTAACATAGCAGCATATCTTAGCAGAAATGCAACTTTGCTCCCCCATCCCCAAAAGAACAGGTGAATGACACATTTTGCTATGAAAACATCAGTGAAATGCTAAAAGTGCTATCAAATGAACTGTTCCTGAAACATGTCTGCAGATTTCAGGTACTAACTTGTTGGAACCTGGGCTAAAATCTTGACTAGGCTTGTAAGGGCCTCAGAGCCAGTAGCCTAACAACATCCTATGATCCAATGATCTAACACAGAACACTCCATTTTAAGTTATTGCCAATCATGTATACCTGGGATATGTGCTGACAAACATGCCCATGCCATCTGTATACTTCTAATTAATACATACAGATAAAAGTTGCATTTGCTAATGCTGATATATGTATATATATATATATATATATATATATATATATATATATATATATATATATATATATATATGTATTAACAGATTTTTCTTAATGACATTTCAGCATATGCAGTACATAGTTGAAAAATGCAAGCATGCCTTCTCAAGGTTAATAGTTTTCTATGCAGATATATCCCAAAGTAATAGCCTCCTCTGTGTTCTCCACATAAACAGCTCTTCTCACCTTCAGGTTCCCTAGCTATATGGTTCCCTTTTTATAGTGTAGATTCATACCTGTGAGCACAGTGAAGATATAAATCAGGTGTGAACTCATTAGACTTGCACAATCCCAATTATTTGGCTCTGTGTATCACATGTAAACATAGTGCAGGCACTCACTCAGTGTTTGTTGCTAATGGTTTGCAGCTGTGAATGATTACTGGTGGGGAGAATGACAACACAACAGCAATGCCTCCAGTGGGTGTGTCAGCCAGCTTAGACTTACAAAGTGTAGAAGTAATTTTATCAAGGTTTGAAATGTAAGTAAGCAGCTCACAATTCACAGTTTATGTTCATTAACATCTAACTCCCCCTTTATTTGTTTACAACTGTATATTAATTGCCATTTAATATCCTCACACATTTTAAGGACAGTGATATAGAATGTCTTGCAGACTGCATGCCTCAGATTACTGGTCGGGTAAGACAAGAATGAGCAACAAATGCAGAGAGATAAGACGGAGCTGCATTTTTGCAAGCAATAGTCATAAATGGTTGTGTGATCACTCAGTGCACTACATCCATATATGTCCTGGGACACTGGGACACTGGCCCCATGTCACCTTCCAAAGTCCCAGGCTGTGATGTCCACAAACCTCTGGACGACATGTCTCCCCACTAGGCCACCATATTCAGTAATAGCCTTGTATCAGACATTGTGGCCCCTGAATGGCACACAGTAACATTTATCACACTCCACACAGGTGGCACCACAATGCACGAGTGGGACTATAGTCCTACACACCTGACTGGACTGTTCTGCACAGCTATGGGGCACATCATCAAGGACGTCATTCACAGAGACATTGTTGGGCTCCGGTCCTTTGATGCCACCCGGGTTGGACTTGTTAGGGCCAGAGCATGGCCTGTACACCTGGTGGACTCCTTTCATACAGTTACCAGGGTAGTTGATGGTGGTATGGGAGTCCACACATCCTACATTGTCCTCTCATTGCCTTTCAGCACCGTTCTCCATTCTGGCATTGACAACATACACATCCACCTGCACATCGTACCCTATGTCTCAGGATATTATGCAACGTGGCTCATGGACAGGACACACACAATGAGGGTAGCATACCATAGTACCTACTGCATTTCAGTTACATTTGCCATACCACAGTCCTCAGTCATTGGGCCCCTCATGTTCAGTATATGCTTCCCTGAGGTACAGGCTAGCACAGAGGGACTTCCCCTGCCTAGCTTTACATACCCCTGCATACAAAGCACCATGATTGATCCACCAGCTGATACTGACTCCATCCATATGGGTGTCACTGTGACAGATACCTGATATGAATATCATGGCCTCAAGATGCATGACACAAGGCGCATGAACATCACCTTTGCATTACACCATTCACCCACTGGCTATCACATAGGTGGTAGTCCCCTACATACATGTTACATTGTACATGTTTGTAGTACACACGTATGTCGCACCCACTCCTGTGGTTACCGTATTCCCACTGTGGAGTGGATATCCTTCTATGTGGCCACACTTATCTGTACTAGGTGTGTAGCTGGTACATAGGCACCCATTATACCTCTGAACTCAAGACGTCTACACACATTCAAGGGTACACCACCCCATTTAGGGTGTACCTTACACAACAGCTACAGCTTTACATACCACACCATTAATACGCCATGACATTTATTGAGCTCCGACAGTTAAAGTATGCAGCTGAACTACGGACACCATGTCTGTACACGTTTGCATACTACATACTCAGGGGTGACCTCTGCTGAACAGACAGGGCCCATGTCCACAACAATATTAATGGATATACTCCACATACACGACATAAGCATAAGCCACTGTGAGCAACATGCTCATGGATATGTTCACACACGCAACAGTGAGTGGGATGTGCTTGAGGGTTACATTCCCAAACTGGTCACTCACCTTGCTTTGGAACATGAGTCCTATGTACATCACACAGGGACACTCAGTAGCACTGTTCATGTGATACCTCCCTTGGTGGTTGGGAGACACATGTACACCAGGGATCACTGCAGTGGCTGTACTGTGCAGAGGTGCAGGTAACACATGGCTCTGCTGTTCACAGGACACTACCCTAGAGAGGTGCAACTGGTGTGAACACTGTAGTTGTGCTTCCACATAGACCTGTCAGACTGCATAGTACCCCAATATGAACCTGTGAAGCTATTACATGTCCTGTGTGCATGGTTACTTGGTAGCCCTTCCATTTAGATTAGCTATCATGCTATTGCAATGTCCCGTGCCTACAAGCCATATGTATCCTGTTATTGTACATGCCAATAGATGATACCTTTGGTATGCATGATATGTCTGTTATGCTGTGTAGAATATCTGACATATCTACCTACAATACTATACATTACACATATTTCACATAGTATCCCATAATGCAAAGCATACTTGCACAGCGGGACCACCTTAGACATGTCATTGTCATTATATGCCCATACAAATGCCTACTGTGACAGTATATCAACATATACTATCCCCTGCTATGGCACGTACTTGTTGGACATACCCTACCACTGATGGCAGGTTGTATGGAAATGTTCTGTTTAAAGCCCTCATGTAGCATCCCTTGTGGTGTCTGTGATGTGTACCTTGTGGCCCACTGCTGGATGCACAGTTTCTACATGCGTTAGTATGCTCAGCAAGACATCACTACATAAATACCTTTTCCCACTTTATGCATTGCGGACACTTTTAATTAATGCAAACCAGGCTATACATACAGTAAATAATTAATAAAAAACATGCTATACATAAACTTACATACCGAGTGTTCTACATACCTTGTTATCATTACGGACTTTTGTCTCTATCTTTCTCACACTACTTATCTCTCTCACACTGCTTAAACAGGTAGTTTGTATGAGTATACGGTTTGAATGTCTAGCAAGTCATTCTTATATACGTTGATACCTGTAACGTGGTTTCCTCCCGCCAATTGGTGTTCCTGAGTGACTAATTACTTGCATATCAGCTGTGCAGCTACTCCATTCACCAATTACGTGCCAACAGTGGGGTATAATTTAATTCTCCAC
The DNA here is from genome assembly GCF_019279795.1 of Protopterus annectens. Lineage (NCBI taxonomy): Eukaryota > Metazoa > Chordata > Ceratodontiformes > Protopteridae > Protopterus > Protopterus annectens. The sequence continues at coordinate 570,521,772 of NC_056732.1, forward strand.
TTGGGCATTGCCCATTTTCTCTACCTTTGGGGAGACGGCCTGTATTGTGTTTTGTTATGTGTAATTGCAACTGCTATGCATAGAGACAATTATACTTTGGATTCATGTCCCCCGTGGATTGTGTGTGACAGCTAGAGTATGTGGTTCAACATGTGGGTGTTCCTGTCATCCCAACGTCTGATAACGGACTATTGCAAACAAAACCTGTAACATCGCCGTTTGTTCCATTATATAACGGCTGCAATTTTGCATGGCACCTTTAATTGTATCTCTCACAAGGTATGTTGACGGTTCTGCAGATGTAATTGACTAACTGGATGTTTGTGCTGTTATTGCAGTCTGTATTGCTATAGTTTCTAGTGTGGGGGATGTCGGTGGGTGTACGTAGCATATACAGGTTTGTGGGGCTTGCCTTTCTACATATTCCATATATATGTGTGTGGGCTCCATCCCTAATTAAAGAGCTATCAGTTAGTAAACTTATATTACCGGATTGTACATTGGGCCATTGTTAATTGGTTTCTATATAGTATGCAGGTTAGGTTGATACTTCCATACCTCCGGAATTGCAGCGATATGTAAAGGGATATGTCTAACTGACAGCTATCCCATGTATTTCTGTCCCAGATATTTGCAGTCATTGCGGTTATGTTGGTAACAGAACTTATTTGCCATGGGTTGCCACCTTTTCATATGGCCATTGCTGGACACTTTGCGGGACGCACAGCGGTGTTTACAGGCCAACACATAGCCACGGTCAGTACACAGGTTAGCACATACTTTTATCCTCAATACATACCTATTGTGGGACTTTTGCTACTTATCATATTGCATGTAACATTTACGTTTCTTACATACAGGCATAACTATTTAATGCAACTATTACATTATATATGGGACATATTAATGTCCTACAATCCCGGACATTTGCCCTTTGTAATGTTTTATGTCAGGACACACCTGCCCAGGAAGGGGCTGTCCCTCCTAATGTGGGACAGGTGGTAACCATATGCCTACGGCTAGCTATATCCACACCTACCATAATGATCTACTTCTGAGTTGGCACCAATAGACACATGATGTGGACGCAGACACACATAACAGTCACACGGAGATGCACACGGCACCCTCAACACACACATACACAGACTATGGCGCTCACAAACACAGTTGAACACAGTACCTACGTGGACCACAACACCGGCAGCGGTAACTAAATGTCCCTTCATATCATCATACTTTTACTTGCGGTTGTACTATTTCGGTACTGTATTCTTTCGGTCTTTCAGCCTCGTGGTTACGCATGCCGGTATGTTACACATTCCATAGTTGGCGGTATCCTATTTATTTGTACCTTCGAGATGTTATAAATGTCATTGACCTATCTATATATATTTGCAGATATCGTTGACTCCGTATATATCAACATATATCACTCTATCGCCCTTTCTATCTGTATTATATATATGTATATATGTGTATATATATATATATATATATATATATATATATATATATATATATATATATATATATCTGATGGGGAAAGTGACAGGCAAGCTAAACCTTTCATTGTGTACTTGTTGGTGTATACTGTTTCCTGGACTCCACACGTTTGTGTCTGTACCTGTCACATTACACACCTGCCATAGGTTAGGGTTACCAGCTGTCCCACTCTGCGAGGGGAAAATCCCTCTTTGGGCAGTTGTGTCCTGCAAAATATTTGTGAACATGGCAAATGTCCTGGGATTTTAGAACATACTTATTTCCTATAGTTTATGTAATAGTTGCATAAACAGTTATTCTGTATCTGAACCACCTATATGTTCTAGAAACAGAATAAGTAAGTAAACATTACAAGAATGAGCTTTTATCTAGGCAAAACAGTGAAGTTCTGCATTTCGTACTGGCTGGGTGTATGTGTCGGCCTGCAGACATCTGACGTATGTCCCACATTGGTCATTTGAAGAGGTGGCAACCCTATCATAGGTACATCTTGCCTAGCAATAGTGTTAGGTGAGTCTATACATGATTGCGTGTTCTACACCTGGCAGTGGTCGTTTTACCCTTCAGAGCAGGCGCTATTAGTACAGGGGTGAATAATGCTGGTTTCACCTGTTCTGGACATCATTGACCATGATCTGAGTGATATTCGGTGTAGCTTATCCCTGTTTCGCACATATCCATATAGTCATATTTAAACGTTGCTTACCAGCAGTGGGCAATGCATATTCCCGGTAACGTGTGCTAAACATGATCTGCTGACCTGCATCCAACATGCATTACTCATGCCTTCGGGATTACCTTACATCTCTTGCAGGACATGGGACCGGGAACATGCACGACGGTCACTGCATTTAACATATGGCCATCTGGGATTTGTACACGTGTTATGTCATTTTGTACGTGGAATATACTACGGCTGTTACTCCATACTGCACTCACATGGGTAACTCAGTTAGTTTGCATATTGATGAGTCCAGTTAATGGTATGTCCGTGTGATGTTTACTGGATGTGCTCCAGCACTGGGTATGTATATCTCAGTGAGCCACACACGATACTGTGCTACACCTTCAAATGACCGTGGGTGGAGCATGCTGGGGTGACGAATACCTGTCATGGGTACACCACATACCTTGACACAACATCCATGATTATATTATGTGCAGCCCCTCATTAATGCAGCAGGGACTCTGTGCTGAGTGTGTGCAGAACAGTGCTTACACACATGTGCTCCCACGATTGCTTCTGCTTCTCTACGCGACAGTTGGTTACTCGATGTTGTGGCGACAGTGGACACTGTTTGCCCCATTTGGTGTATGGCCTCTGACATTCGGCCGTGAACCTACCATTGTACCTGGGAACCTATACACACAGCACCACCATATGGTGATAGGCGCATGTACTGTTCAGGTGTTGACATTCCTTGTTTCTATAGCTGTTGTGTGTACAATGTTTGAGGGCTGCCTATGTGGGATTCACACAGTGGGCCACCTATACATTACAATTTACAGGTGGTCGTGCTTGTGTGCCATCCATTTTACTGTGTGTGCAGGTGGAGAAGTGTGTCAGTCTGTAGGGGCCTACACTGTCAGAGTATGTGCTATACGTTCCCTCTTTGCCAAGGCATAGGCATATTGGGCACGCCTCCATCTGCCTACTGAGGCTGGCACAGTGTGTTCATGGTCTGAATCCCTCTGTGCCTATGATGGTCTTGGCAATTGCGGTGGGCTATGAGGGCCTTCACCATTTTGTCCCTGCTGCAGCTGTTTCCGCAGGATCATATTATGTAGCATGGCACATACTATGACAATGTGGGCACATGTGCCTGGAGAGTACTGCAAGGCTCCACCAGATGTGTCCAAGCACTGGAACCATGATTTCAGCATCCCGAACACACGCTCTATGATGATTCTGGTTTGTGCGTGTGCCTAATTATGGCGTTCTTGCATGGGTGTGTGTGCATTTCTGATGGGAGTCATCATCCACGGCTCCAGTGCATAGCCAGCATCCCCCACAAGGTGGCCATGTGGGATGTCCCCCCTGACAAATACCTGATAAAGCTGTGAGGCATGCCAGATATGGGAGTCATGGTAGCTTCAAGGGCTGCCAGCACACACATCCATGATAATACCCTGGGCATTGTACATGACCTGGCAGTTGATGGAGTGGAATCCCTTGCGGTTTATGTAGCACCTACCATGCTCACCGGGTGGTGACTTGATTTGTATGTGCGTGCAGTCTATCGCACCCAGTACCTCTGGGTAGTGTGCCAAATGGTGGAAGTGACACATATTGCTGGCCAACTCCTCCTGAGTTCGGGGGAAGTGTATATGCTCATTGGCATGTGGTAACATGGCATCCAGGAAATGGTGTAGTACCCTGGATGCTGATGCCTGTGAGATCCCCATTATATCTCCAGTTGGCCTTTGAAAGGTACCTGTGGCTAGTATTTGCATGCTTACACATACCTTCGTGTCCACTGGGATGGGTTCCTCTCTGTTATTTCTGGTTCTCAGGCGTGGCCGGCACAGCTCCGCTATTTGCTGTAAGATGTCCCTGTCCACCCTGTAATGCTCTACTATCTCCAGATCATGTAGCCCCTGGTAGGTTACCCTTGGTCTGAACACTCTTCTCCTCCTCCGGGGCCTGCGGTGGTTGTCGGCATCATCCTCCACAACACAGTCAGTCTCTAACACATGCTGATGAATCACAGCTATGGCAGCTCCCAACATGCACATTTTAAAAGTTCCCCGTGTGTTTACACCTGTGGTGCATTGTTTGGGAATTCCCAGGTGTGTGTAGGGTGCTTTCACACTTTATACTATTGTGTTGTGAACACCGATGATGTCATAGGGTGTGTATGTACAATCGTAGCTACAGGGTATCTTATGTGTTTTACTACCGGAACTACTATTGTGGTGCCTTTGGTGTTGAATTACATTTGGCTGCTGTGGATTACTTCTTGACCTTCCCTTTACATTTCTGCACGTTCCACCTACCATTTTCTGGCATGAATCCAGCAGCCTGCTTTCATTTGTACTTTCCTAGACCTGGCGTATCTTGCGTAATGTGTGCTATTGCCGGTCTACTGTCGGTTTGCTCTGCTCTGCTATGACAGATCTCCTATCTTTGCAATCCAATGCCTCCCCTCCTTTCTTTGCATTCCGATACCTCCCCTATCCTGTTTTGCAGGTTTCTGCAAGCAGACTTGACAGCTGCCGTCGACTGGCCGCCATGAGTTGATTGGTGTTGATTGCTCATTAGTACACCAATTACCCTACTTCAGCATTTCCTTCTTTTCTTCCCCTGACCTTCCAGTTTGTGCGATTGTTCGTGCCGCGTGCATCTGCTTATTGGGTTTCGGGCACGTTTTCATCACCATACACATGCGCTTCTGGGCACCATGTGTGCTCTCAACTAAACGATTCTATATCTTCCTCCCCACCCCTGTCCTGCAGCTTTGCTTATCAACGGCCAGGCCAATTTGCATTGCTCCAATGTGCTTGCTACTATGGTGGCACACCCCTCTGCTGATGTCATGTATCTCCTCTGAGCCACTCCTCGGTATTATAGCGCTGCACCATATGGTTCAACCTTCATCAGGCAGGACATTTGCGATTCAGTATTATCTGCCGCATTTGCATGGCATTGACTACTAATTCATAGTTACCACGCCGAACACTGTCGCAGGCCCTTAGCAACCCTTGCACCTTGTTTGTGGTGTTCCATGCCTACCATTGTGTATTATGGTGTAAACCTGATTTGTATTACATTGTGATTTTATGACATTTTTATATATTTTCTTTATGTTACAGTTTGCGCACACATGCCCTGCAGTTGTACTGTGCGTTACTGTGAACATGACATTAAATGTTGTTTTTTAGGTGTTGTGCATCTTTTCTTATGCCATTGGCTATGTATTTAGCCATTGGCATATGTTAACTTTGTAATACATGAGTCTGGTCTGCTTCCAAAGCTCCGATGTTCTGTTTGGGAAAATGTAAACCGTGTTTTTTGGTTTACATTTCCGTGGGCTTACGCTACACCTGCACCACTTCATGAATCACTATCTGCCTTCATTTGCATGGTGCGACACTGTGCATGGGGTGATTAGCATACCTATGCCGAGGGCTGCACAGTTCTGGCGTACGCCGGTAGTGCACGTGGTATTGGATCGTACCTGAATCGCTCGACGGCCATATTTGGAATTATTCCGCCTACGCTATGCCTACGTCTGGCGCAAGCTTCATGAATCCCGGGGAGCATCTTCTCAGCATATATAAACTTCACAAATCCTCTGGCCAAACTCTTTTAATACTCTGTGACTATCCCTCTGCAGATTAGATCTACCTCAAACCTCTCTAGCTTCAAACAGCTACTAAAAGGCTACCTAAACAAAGCCTGACTCTGCTCCAGCACTATCCCAGACTGAACTAGTCCCTCCCTCCTTCCACTACCAGCATACCTTAACTATCTTCAGAGAGAAGGAATTAATAAAATCTATTTCTTAGACAAAGATCAAATACATTTTTGCCTAGGCTATATTGTCTAGACATCTGTGTTTCAAAGAATGACTCAATGTGTTTAATGTCATTTCTATGAAGTGCAACTTGTGAATACTTTATCTATTGACAATTTTTCTTTTTTAAATTGTTATAGCTGTCCAGATATCTGCATTATGTATGTGTAGGTTCACACTGTATGTGCTGAAGCTGAATTTTTACTTAGTTAATATAAAAAAACTTACTTGGTTTACAAGAGAACATCGTGATTTGTTCGAGTGGAAACGTATATTGTATCATATATTGCTTTTTTTTACTATTAATATAAAAAAACACTAAACAGACACCCTTATGTGAATTTGTGCCAAAAGTTACAAATAAAAAACTCATAAAACATGATGAATCTGTAAGAACCATAAAAATGATTTAATTGTTAAGCGCTTTCATCTTCCAGTAAACATGACTTCTTCAGAACAAAATACAAACCAATTAACCCTCTCCTTAAAGAAATGTATTTATCAACATTTATATGCTATAAGTAGGCAAGATCCAGTGAATGCCTTAGGCAAACATAAAATAGTGTTTGAGTTTTAATAAGTTTGTATTTTTTGTGTTACAAATGGTGAAACAGACTGAATATGGGGGTGACTGGGAGAATTAATTATTATTAAAAAAGTTATACTTCCAATTAAGATTAGGATCTGATAAAAGTCCAGGACTGAATGAACATATGTCCATTAGCTGCGTTTTAAAAATTAAAAGGGACCAAGTACATAACTTGTGAATGGTTTATTGATGTCCTTCAAGGATGCATCTGCAGTCATAACAAATGGGTTGTCCTGTCGTCAGGCAGCCCTTCGGTCGGCCGGATTCCAAAGTCTGGGTCCGGCTTCGGCTGATGTCGCACTTCACCCGACGTCATCTCTGCTGGTCTTCGGGTATAAAGGCATCAGCCGACGCCATTTTCCTCAGTCTTTCTTGCCGTGGCGCCAAGCAGAAGCTGTTCGCAAGTGCCGGTCGGTCAGATCCAGAGATTACTACTACCGAATACTATCAAGACTTCTAAAAGCTAAGTACCCCGTTGGGGACTCTTTCTTGCCTCAGCCGATGTCAGAAAAAGTCAATAACTGTTTAACTTGTGGGAAACAAATACCTCATAAAGATTTCCACTCTTACTGCCTGCCTTGCTTAGGCCCAGACCACAACGTAGCAGCCTGTTCGGCCTGTGCTTCCTTCAACCGACGGACGCTTAGGCGTCGGTCGGAATTTGCTGAACAGTTTTTCGGCTCAGATTTTGCGTACATTATGCCGTCGGATCCTCCGACTACCCAAATTGTTAAAAAACGCAAAGAAAAAGACCGACACTCGCGGTCCGCGGTTTCGGCCGAAACCACGGTTAAGCAAGCCGCGAGTGTCTCGGTTTCGGCCGAAACCGAGAAAACTGGTCAATCTTCAGCCGAATCCATGACTACTACTGAGGCTCCTGCTACCTTAGTTGAATCGGCCTCAGAAGTTTTGCCTACTATTGTGGTTCCTAGTGATTTGTCAGACACCATCACTTTGGATGTCTCTACCCCAGCACGTGGTGCTGCTAGGCCTCCTGCAGCCATGTCTATTAAGGCCTTTGCCAGGGCTAAAGCAGCCAAATCTGTTAAATCAGTGCCTGTTAAGCCCTCCTCACACAGGCCCACTTCTAGTTCACAAATGCTTACTCTGGCAGAGGATTTAATATCCTTAATTAGGGGATCCCAATCTCACCCAGACAGGGCCTCTCAGCCCCCAGAAAAGAGACCTAGAGCAGAGCCCCCCGAGCTAGTGTCCTCTGATGATTCTGCGGATGACTCAGACATTACAGACCAGCCAGAGGCTCCTTTTTCTACTTATGAAGATTCCGATGCTGAAGAATCCATTCCAGCTGCCTCTCCACCAGAGGAATTTTCCTTTGGGGAAACCTTACATGCCATGAGAGAACAATTCCAATGGCAGGGACACGATTTCTCAGATTCAAGAAAAAGGCTTAGGACATTTCTGCACTTACCACAACATAGGCCCTTAGCTATACCTCCTGTACTGCCTGTTGTGGATGATGCATTTAATGATATTTGCACTGCTCCTGATACTTTACCTCCAGCCCCTGCCAAACCAGATAGATTTTACAGGGTGCCAGACACTCATCACCACCTATACAAGGCCCCACTTGCAGATCCTGAGACTATATCCCAGGGGCCTAAGGCAGTAGCCTCGACCTCAGCAAAAAACCCTATTCCTTCTGAAAGGGAATCCAGGTCCTTAGAGATGGGGAAAAAGTTTACACCTCTGCTACTCTCTCAGCTAGAGCTTTAAACTGTCAGTTTCATATGATCCAATACCAAGAGTTTATGCTTGATCAGTTAACTAAGAAGCTGTCCTCTGATGACTCCTTAGATAAGAAATATGTATTAGAAATGGTGAATAACATCCAACAGGTTAGTAACCATTCTTTAAAATGTGGCTATGATGCACTGGAGGCTTCATTTAGATCAGCCATGACTGGCACAGTGATAAGAAGGCATGCATGGTTGAAAGAACAGGTCTTACCAGATCATGTTAAAGCAAAGCTGTTAGATGCTCCTATGGATAAGGCCAGTCTATTTGGTACACCTGCTCAGCAAGTAATGAAGAAAATGGAAGAGAAGGCAAAATCTGTACAAACAGTTAAGGATTTCTTACAGGTTCAGCCCCCAAGGTTTAGCAGGAACTGGCCTGCCAAAAATTGGTCCTTTCCAGACTCCTCAAAATCCCAAAGAGGCAGGAATAGACGCTCTAGAGGCAGAAATCAATCCAGAGGAGGTGCCTACAGAGGACGATAGTGGCAAGGCAATAACCGAGGCACAGACTCAACCACTGCCACTGCAACAGGACAATCACAGTGACTTGGCTCTGACACCGCCTACCAGGGAGCAAATAGCAGCACCTTTAGGCGGAAAGTTAGCCTTATTTTCGAAAAATTGGCACTATATCACAAAAGACAAGTGGATTTTGCAAACCATAGACCAAGGCTACAGGTTCCACTTCCACACCTTACCAGTAAAAAGAGGAATGCCAAACCTACCTCCAAATCAAAAAACAGAAGCTCTAAAGCAGATAGCGGAATTAGCAAAGATGAGAGCTGTGGAAAGAGTACCAATAACAGAACAGGGCAAAGGATTCTACTCCAGACTCTTCCTAGTACCAAGAAAAGAGAAAAGTTGGAGACCTATTCTCGACCTGTCCGTCTTAAACACATACATCATTGTCCCAAAATTCAAAATGCTGACCTTACAGCAACTTCTTCCCATGCTGGGCAAGGAGTGTTGGCTGGTAACTCTAGATCTCAAGGAGGCATACCTGCACGTCCCCATATGACCAAATTGCAGAAGATACCTCAGATTTCTTGCAGGATCAGAGCATTATCAATTCTCAGCATTGCCCTTTGGCTTATCTACTGCGCCCAGAGTATTCACAAAATGCCTGGCATCAGTAATCGCTCACTGCAGACTACAGGGAATCCAAATTTATCCATACCTGGACGACTGCCTGTTACAAGCGGACAACAAAAGCAAGCTGACAACAGATTTACAAAGAGTCATTTGCTTACTACAAGCCCTGGGATACACAGTCAATTTACAAAAGTCAAGACTGATACCATCCCAAACAAGAACATTCTTGGGTGCGGAATTGGACACAGTAAAACAAATGGCATTCCTAACTGCAGAAAAACAAAAACAACTCCCTCTTTACTTCTTGGCATTAACAAAGCAGAACAAACTAACAGCAAGAAAAGTACTGCAGGCCTTGGGCTTCATGGCATCATGCATAATCTTGGTCCCACATGCCAGACTCCATATGAGAAAGCTACAGTGGTACCTAAAGAGTTTATGGTCTCAACACAGGCACAGCTTAGAAACCGAAATCCCACTAATCCCATGCCTGAAACAGGAGTTCCTATGGTGGGCTCAAGCATGCCAGTCAAACCCAGGCTTACCTTTCCACAACTTTCAAGCAAGCCAAACCATCACAATGGATGCCTCAGACCTAGGCTGGGGGGCGCACATGTTGGACAAATGCATACAAGGATTATGGACTCAAGACCAGCTGCACCTGCACATAAACCAAAAAGAAATGCTGGCAGTAAAACTAGCAATCCAGAAATTCAGACCATTCCTCAAAGAAGGCCATTTAATGATAAGGACAGACAACACCACAGTCATGTGGTACATCAACAAACAGGGAGGCACTCATTCATACCCCCTATGCAGAATGACTCTGGACCTTTGGAATCTGGCTCTGAGCTACAACATCCAGTTACAGGCAATATTTGTGCCGGGAAAAGAAAACACCCTAGCAGACATGTTAAGCAGAACCACCTCGGATGCTCACGAATGGATGCTACACCCGGACATCTTCAAGGCCATCACAAAGAAATGGGGAATGCCACAAATAGACCTATTCACATCCCCACTCAATCACCAGCTCAAAAAATTCTGCACAAGGACATACCACCCACTTGCATGGAAGGTGGACTCTCTATCCTTCAGTTGGAAAGGCCTGACAGCATATGCATTTCCACCTCTTCCTTTGATGCACAAGGTACTACTGAAAATCAAAGAGGAACGTCCAAGCATAATCTTGATAGCTCTGAATTGGCCAAGACAACACTGGTACCCATTGCTGAGGAGCATGTCTCAGGGGAGAATGTGGTCAATACCCCTGATGCCTTTGATGTTAACTCAGAACAACTACAACATCATGCACCCAAACCTAAAAACCTTGCAACTGACTGCCTGGAACATCACATAGCAGCAACTAACCCAGACCTATCCCAAAGGGTTAAAGACATTATCCTTGAAGCCCGCAGACCTTCAACAAGAAGGAACTATGCAGGAAAATGGAAAAGGTTTGTCATTTGGAGTACTGAAAGAGGAAAAGATGTGTCGAACATAGATATTGCTAACATCCTGGAGTACTTGGCAGAGCTTCTACATACAGGCCTGTCCTATTCCTCCATCAAGATACATGCATCAGCTATTTCAGCAGAATACAGCTTCGATCCACCTGTCTTTTTGCATCCTCTACTCAGGCAGTCCCTCAGAGGGATCAAGAATGTAAAACCTCCTAGGAAACCACCATTACCAGCATGGGACTTGAACTTTGTGCTAGAAAAATTGACACTCCCTCCGTTTGAACCAGCAGCAACAGCAGATCTGCAACACCTATCATGGAAAACTGCTTTCCTACTGGCAATTACTTCAGCAAGGAGGGTTTTGGAACTACAGGCCTTAATGGCAGTGCAACCCTTCCTAATCTTCCATCAAGATAGGGTGTCCATGAGGACTAATCCTACATTTATGCCTAAGGTGGTATCCAGAGTGTCTTTAAACCAGGCAATCCATCTACCTACCTTCTTTCCCAATCCACAGAACAGGGGGGAAAGACTGCTGCATACCTTGGATGTACATAGACAGTTACGCTACTACCTGGACAGAACCAAAAGTAACAGAAAAACTGACCAGCTTTTAGTAGCCTATGCAACAGGAAGGGAAGGAAAAGCAATTTCCAAACAGACAATCTCCAAATGGATAGGAAATTGCATAAGATTCTGTTACTCCTACCATGGAAAACCAATTCCACAGAACATAAGACCTCATTCTACAAGGGCTACAGCCACTACCACAGCTTTCTTACGAGGAGTGGCAACCAAGGACATTATTGAGGTGGCTACTTGGACCTCCGTGCATACATTTGCCAAGCATTATAATTTACCTCTATACTCTAGATCCCGAGCAGGGTTTGCCACTGCTGTACTGCAAGGGATCCTAACTACACCATAATTTTTCTTCCTCCACCCCTAGTTTGGCTATGGTATTCTACCCATTTGTTATGACTGCAGATGCATCCTTGAAGGACATAGTACAGTTTTGTACCTACCATAAATGTAGATGTCCGAACAGGATAGCATCTGCAGTCAGGATTACCCACCCTCCTTCCCCTCTGTGGTACTCCTAGGGTATTTACCCTCCTAATAGCTAGCTGGGGGTAGTCTCTTATGGTGTATTTGTTTGTATATATGTACATACATGCTTATTTTTTGTGTTTGCCTTCTACCTTTTTTGGAAACATTGGCATTTATCCAAAATTTAGCTTTCCAAGAGGGCAACTGGCATCTGGGGCAAGAAACACTGAGGAAAATGGCGTCGGCTGATGCCTTTATACCCGAAGACCAGCAGAGATGACGTCGGGTGAAGTGCGACATCAGCCGAAGCCGGACCCAGACTTTGGAATCCGGCCGACCGAAGGGCTGCCTGACGACAGGACAACCCATTTGTTATGACTGCAGATGCTATCCTGTTCGGACATCTACATTTATGGTAGGTACAAAACTGTACTTTTTGGTTAATACAAATAAAATACTCATAATGTACTATAACAATTGTATATAAAAAGAGGGTTAGTTGATTTTGTGTTTTTTTCTGATGAAGTCTTGTTTATTGGAAAATGGAAGCCCTTAATTAAATAATTTTATGGTTTCTACAGACTCATGTTTTATGAGCATTTAGTTAATATGTTATTCTTCTGTATTACACTTTATAATAACTTTATTTAACTGTAACCATATTATGTCAATGTGGAGCTTTTCTCCCTGGGCCTCTGCTGAAAATGGGATATTATCCCAGTTGAACTTTCCTGGTAAACAAATGTCAAACAAACAATATAAAGGTTCTCTGGAGAACAAAGGTTGCAGATGAGTGGAAACTTGGAGCTATCATCAATTCTGATGACTCCCAAATCCTACAAGAGGTCCTATTTTGCATTTCATGGTGTTAGGATCACAGCTAAATCTGAATGAAAAACTTTACATTTTCTGCCATTCAGCAGATGTATGCACCTGAATATCTATTACATAGAAGATACCCCTATAAAACTTAAACACTTATTGGGGACGTGAACACTTTCAAGGACAATGAGCTCTCCTTTGACCACCATATCTCTACTCTTATTAGAAAATCCTTCTATTTAGCATATCTCATAAAAAAATGCCTTCCAGATCAAAGTATCATGTTATCCCTATCTAATTTTCCTTTTTTAGGCCCTGTGATTGAATATAACACCCCCTTTGACAAGTACCTAGCTAGATATGCAACCAAAACCCAAAGCTTCCTCACCAAGAAATTCAGGTGCCTTAGATGTATGTTTTAAATGAAATAGCTTAAAGCTCTAACTCTTTCATTCCCATAAAGATTCCTGCAGCTTTAAATGGCCCTGTCTTGTGCAACCTTTTACA